>NW_027068522.1:192500-245948 GCF_032884065.1 Artemia franciscana
TTTTTTTTCAGTTACATGAATCTTCTTGTCATTAGGAATCATGGCACCATCAAGGAATTGATGATCTGCTGCTAATCTTGGCAATTGAATGATTAACCAGCTAAATCTTTGGTTTTCCTAAAATATAGACAATAATTTTATGGCGTTGGTTCATAAGATAAGAAATGGGGAAGACTCAGAAGGGTCTGGTTTGGAGTCTTTTGGCCCATCTAAAGCTGAACCTAAGCGAGCACGGTTCCTAGTCTCTGTATAGGTGGTCATCACGAGCCGTGCCATCGCAGCGACTAATATCTGCTGTTTCATTTACATAAAACCTTATTGAACTTACATTAGGTTTGAATCATGTTGTATTTGGTTCAATTACATAAGTTGTATTTAATAACCTAAAAGCTATATTTATTGTGCTCAGAAAATCTTTCGGTTAAACAATTTAAAAAGTTTAGCTTAAAGAGTTAAGAAGGGGCTAGGGGGAGATGGCTCCCTCATATACAGGATAAGTTGTCTCCGTTTTGAATTATTATGTTGCTCTTGACTTCCATTTGAAAAACTTCTAATATAACATAATTTCATCTCTGCAATTTGAGCTATACGGGCCAGAGTTCTTTTTGCAAACCCAAAATCAAAACCAGGTGAAGTCTCCTTGATTTCAATAACTGAAGTTTATTTTGAATCAACATTAATGGGCCTCATCAATATTTATTAGTAGATCCTGAAATCTAATCCTCGATCGTGGGAATTTCAAAATACTTTTGAGATATTATGACAAATGGGTAGGCTTCGAGGCACTGCATAAAACATTCCAAGGAAGCAGCATAGCTTAGATATTTGAAATTAAAAATAGTCACATCTGATCTTTTTAAATAACAGTTGAGAATGGTAATAAATTTTCTGGGGTCAGCGGCAACATCGTTAGGGTAAAAGGAAAAACATTTAATTTTATCTTCAATTTACTAGACTGTAGGGAAAAATATAGCACAAATTGTGCCTCTATCGGTGAAATAAAGAACAAATATCTGTGTTTCTCAAGCTTCCTTATATTGCAATACACGAGCAGGTAAATTGCCGCTACACACCAAGCAAGAAAGGTGATAACCTAAATAAATTCAAAAAATTAGAGAAGCAAATATGAAAACCGGTTTTGGTCACTACAAACACCTAGGGTAACTTTGCGGGTGGTGTTAAAAAAGTACAACTAGTTCGCAAAAAAGGAAAAAAATGGTGTCTGTAATATATTGTATATTAATATGTTTTATTTACACATAATATCAAACAGTTCGTGGTAACGAACTGTAGTAAGGAGCGACCCGGCTCAATAGTAACCAAAACTCTAAAAAATGGTATTTTGATACCAATAGCTGCATCAAAAGAATTGCATTTTAATGTTGATTTTAAATATATAAGTTTCATCACGATTAGTTATACCCGTCAAAAGTTACGAGCCTGAGAAAAGTTGTGTTATTTTAGAAAATAGGGGGAAACACCCCCTAAAAGTCATAGAATCTTAACGATCTTAATCTTACTGTTTTAAAAAGAAGAATTGAGAGAAAGAGTCAAACTTTAGCGTAAAGAGCGGGGCGTTGATGAGGAAGCAGCCTCTTTCATATACGAAGTAATTTCTGTTCGTTTTAAGTTTTAATGTTGCTCCTTACTTTCAGTTAAAAAAATTAGTTTTTTTTATTTAATTTTTCAAAATGCCTTCTTGCTTATTTGTAGTTTAATTCTGGCAATAAGTTTATAAAGACCTTGGCTGGATGTTTAGGGGTCAGATATCTTATGGATGATTTTTTTTTTTTTTTTTTTTTTTTTAGAACTGCGTTTGATATCATAAAAGACTTGTCCGGAAAAATGCATAGTTATCCTTTTAATGACCCTATCTACTCTGCCTACTTAAGACTGGCCATATTTGCGGTTATTTTAACGAACTTCCAAACGAAATGGATAATTCAAAACATTCACAGAGCAGTTTGATAAAATCTATAAAACAAAGAGCATAGTAATGTTAGTAAAAATATTAAGGAAGAAGAAAATTCTTATCTCCATATGTACTGAAACTGGTTTCCTTTTTCTTGCTAGCAAGACAATTGCATTTTTGACTGACGGGAAAATGAAAGTGTCACGTTCTGTTAGAAATAGAGTTTGGCCCTTACCTTTCTATTTGGCTATTTGATTCCTATAGATTAACAGTTCAAATAATAGAATATTTCATTAGATGACAATTTGTCAACAAATCATAATCCACAAGACTAATAGATAATCTACTCTTTATCCAAGATTAAAATGAGCTACTTATTGAAGTTTTAATCCTTTGTCCTTGTGACGAAACATGCTTCATCGCGTTTCGTAGTTATTCAAGTGCAAATTTTATGTCACGGTCTTTTAAAACTTTTGTTTTTAATCTTAAGTTATTTTCAGTTTTTCTTGTGGAAAGAAACATTTCTTACTTTTAATATATGGAAGCTTTAGCTTGAATAGATAGTTGTTAAAAAATATTCATTGCCAGTTTTGATTTTATTGCTTTAGCCATTTGGTGGTACAAGATGTACTGCATTTTTGCATTTGTTTAGATACGAGAATTTTGATGCTGTTCATAAGTGAGCTTTAGGCTCATTTTAATAGGCTATATTAGCAAAAATCTAGAAAGTTGAAGTCTTTTCCACACTATAGGCTCTTAAATAAAGAAATTGTCCCTTTTTATCCACAAATAAAACTGGTTAAGTCCTAAGAATTTAATGATTAAAAAATAAAAAATAAAATTTGTCGTTTGTGGTTTGCAAGAGTGGCGTGTATTCAGTGTGAAACCTCGTGGGTAGTAATTAGGAGAAGTGATTGTATACTTACTAAATAAAATAAATAATTAGATCTTACATGACAATTATAAAAATTTAATAGCTTTTTATAGTTTGAAGACCTTTGTTGAAGTAAAAATGAAGTAGTGTACAAGATTGTATTTGTTTTATTTAATTATTACCTTCGAAAAGCTTCTCAACTGCTTTTGTTTTCGAAAAAGCAAGGTCTTTCTGCTAAAGAAACTGGAAAAAGAAAAAAATTATTTATCTGTTTAGAAAACCGGAATAACCTTACCCATTTTTTCTAATTTCAAGTTCCGGAAGTGTAGAACAATTGTCACCAAACTATTTCTAGTTTTTCTGAGACGTCAACTTGAAACAAATAAATGCATAAATTAAAGTTTCATGACCTTATTCCTAGTTTTAAGCGCGAGCTGCAGCCTTCGGGTGATGATACTTTTTTTTTCTCACCCTTTAATCACGGCCTAAACTTCGGATCCTATTTTAGGTTTGATACAGTCGTCTCAAGACAAAGGTGGTGATAGATCAGATCAGAAGTACTTCATAGCCATGACAATAATGGCTGTCGTGGCCGGCTGTGCCGTTCTATTGGTTATTATCTTATCTATAATCTTGTTGCGCTGGGGTACAAAGGCGACTGCCACAATAACTGCAAGAAAATCTCAATCTGCTTACGCCAATCCATCATACAAAGTAAGATTATTTCAAATTTTGATATTTTTGAACTGAATTCAACATTGTCTCGCTTAAATTTGCAGAATTAAGCATTGAAAAAAGGAAAATTACTCAAGCATAACATGGGACTACTCAATTAAGAGCCCCGCATGGGTGCATCCTTATGTTTTTATATGCTCAAATAAGTAAAGGTCATTTTTCAGCGGAAAGAATAGATTGCTTTGACGGGATAAACGCCGTTAGTTGTTAAATGAGTTATGCATTCAAGCATCGTCTTGTCCAAAACTAAAATACGCGTTTGACGCTTTCTAATGCTAGATGTTTGTCCGTATATTGTGGACTTATTTTGTTTGCCAAATATGTTGTAAAGAATTCTTTTACCAATCTGCATTGGCTGCTAGAACATCCTGAGCACAGAAATTCCTATATAAGTCTTAATTTAAAGATTTGTTGCGGCCTCTCCTGTAGGATCTGAATTACTCAAAAAACAAGGTTTTTACTATTTCTAAAATCGCATATACAGCCTATCCATCTAAATAGCTGGATCTTAATCTAGTACTTTCCATTTGGTAGTTCAAGTTGCACCCTTTATGCAAAAATACCAGACATTGCATCTTCAGTTAATGTAAAACATTATAGTGCCTTTTTTTATATTTCTTTTTGTGTATATGTTTTTATCATTATACTTCTTTTCTAAAGTCTATAGAAATGCCAAAAAACCAACTTCCAGAGCTGGTTCTAAACCAGGTTAAGGTTTCATATAGACTTGAGAATATGTGATGGTCCCCTTCTGGTAATTATGAATTTTGCTTTTGCTGAGGTCGTTGTTGTTTCAATGGTTTAAATAATCTAAAAATTGCAGCTTGGAAAGTTGCAACGTCAAAAATAACTATCGTATCGACATTTTGACAGACGAATCTAGATGCTTTGTACTGGACTTATTAGGAGTTTCAGAAATAAGGTTCATAGGCAGGGAGTACGGCTCATGACGAATACAGAGGCTGGTATACCTTGTTTAGGCTGGGAAGGTATCAATAATAGTATACTAGTTACTCAATTTACTACAAAAAATCACACGATGAGAATATGAGAAAAACTTCACAGGAACAGTTGTATACTATCATGGAGAATTTAAAATATGATAATAAAGAAGATAGGTGGAGTAATTTTAGAAAATGTAGTTTTTAAAGTAGTAGATGGCGTCTTAGGGAGAATAATTATAAATACAGCTACGAATACTGATGAAAATGCTTTAAATTTAATAGAGAGTAGGAGGGGCTTGTACAAGAAATGTTTGAGTAAAATATCATAAAAATAAGAAGAATGTAAGGAAAGTGGAGAAAGCATTAAAATATGAACAAAGGTGGTGCTAAGTGGAGGCCCTGGATAAAAATTCCGAAGATATGTAAGATGCGGCCAGAAAACCTAATAGTAAAATATTGTACTTGCATGTTAAAAAAATTTAAGGGGGGACAATCAATCTGGACTTGTCCCAGTCAAAGATAAGAACGTGACTACAATAGGTAACAAGGAAAGAATTAAAGAGAGATGAGGAAAAAATTTTGAAAATGTGCAAAACCGTCTTAATCTTATAGGAAAAGATATAGAAAAGAATGAAAAAATTCGTGACACTTTGGAATTGAAGGAAGATTTATTCAATGAAGATGAATTAGCACCAATACCAAAGGGATTCAAAAATAATATGACTCCAGGTGCTTATTGTGTGGTAAATAAGTTTTTTAAACATGGTGGCTGTGAAGTTAGAGATAAATTATTGAAGATTACGAATCTGGCTTTTGAGAAGGGGAAGTACCTAGCGATCTTAGGAGAACTTTATTTAAACCCCTCTACAAGAAAGGTGATTAGACTGAGTGAGGTAATTATATAAATATAAAGTGGGATACTGTCGGAAGCAAATTATTTAGTAGGATATTACATTTTGGGCTTAGAGGTGCTATAGATAAGGTTCTAAGAGAGGAGCAGTGCGGTTTTAGGAAAGGGAGAGGATGCGTCGACCAAACTTTCACCCTTAGAATAATAATTAGGAAGTGAATGACTCATTAGACCCCTTCAGTCCTTAGTTTTATAGATTATGAGCCAGCGTGTGATTCAGCCGATAGAAAAGCTCTATCGAAGGTTCATCCTAGTGTCGTATACCAGATTGATATATTAAGGGGTTAGTGCTATTTACAAGAATAACATTGCTGTGGTTCAGGTAGGCAACAAGGCTAGTAGCAGGTATCGTATCAAATCAGGAGTTAAACAGGGTTGTGTTCTACCCCCATTTACATGGGTCATTTTGATGGACTTCTTCTTAAGGAGCACAGCAAAGGCAATAGGAGAATACGGAATCAAAAGGGGGAGCAAAACTCCCCTAGAGTTAGATTATGCTGATGATTTGAGCATCTGAGATGAAAATGTTAGCAAATGAATTAATTTATGGAGATTTTAGAGTTCAGCGTGCAAGAATGGGTTTGAAAATTAATGTTAAGAAGACTAATTTGCAGAGACTGGGAACCAGTGAAGGTGAAGAAGTAATTTTGGGTAATGAGAAGATTGATCAAATGGACAGATTTACTTATCTAGGTCGTATTATTAGTAATAACTATGGGTGCATTAAAGATGTTAAAAGCAAGATAGATAAGGCCCAGGTTGTTTATTCATTGTTGAAAAAATGCGAACCAATACTAAAATATTGGAAGCTAAAGTGCTGACAGTGATCAAGTATGGTTCTGAAGCGTAGGCGCTCCGGTAGACGGAGGTGGGTTTGTCAGATGTTTTCCAGAGAAATTGTCTGCAGATTGTTTTGGATACTCAGCTGACTAACTGAATTTCAAACAGTAATATGTCCTAAAACATGGTTCAATCGCAATTTCTAGGACTATAATGAGAGAAAGGTTAAGATGGCTGGGAAATGTTCTGTAGATGGAGTATGACAGATTGCCAAAGATCGTCGTTGTCAGCCAACCATGTACGGCAAAAAGAAAAGCAGTTCGTTTCAAATTGGGTGGTGGTAGGTCGTAAGGAATGGTTTTAGGGAAATCGGAACTTACTGGGATGATATAAAGAGCTTTGAATAGATTGAGACAGAGGAGGAGCGTGCATAGTTGTGTTGGCCTCATGAGGCTTTGAGCTGCAGTGAGTTGTTAGTTGTAGTAGTTTGCATATGTAGTGGATCTAGAAGAATCAAAGCTTCAAATTAGGAAAAGTCGCAGAAGGGATTTTATTGGTGGAAAACCAATGTATGTCCCATTTCTTAAAAGATCAAAATCTGTCTATCCGCACTGGGGGAAAAATTCTGCCTTGTCTAGAAAAACAACTTATCAGTGAATGTCAAGAAAATCGATGCGCGATTACAAGCTTAGAATTTGTTTCTCAGTGTACAGTTCACTTTTGGATGCAGAAGAATACGTATCTTCTTGCCTGCTTATCCCGGCATTAAGAATCTAAAATACAACAAACATCGAAATAAAAAAAGAGAAAAAAATGGGAACTTTTTGTTTTACAATCAGGATTTACAGTATTATATCCTAGAAACTTATGTGAGATACAGAAATTTAGCTTAGGTTTTAGAAGACATAATGTGAAGTTCTATCAGTTTTTGAATTTATTTGGTTTCTAAAAAGTTTGCTTTTGAAGCTAGCTAGAAGTCAAATCTTAATGAAAATAAAAAAAAAGTTTTTTTAACTGAAAGTGAGGAGTGACATTAAAATTTGAAAAGGACAAAAATTAATCCGTACATGAAAGGGGCTTTTCCTCCTCAACGCCCCGCTCTTTACGCTAAAGTTTGACTCTTTGTCTTAACTTTACTTTTCAAAACGGTAAAAAACTTTAGCGTAAAGAGTGGGGTGTTGAGGAGGAAAAGCCCCTTTTATATAAGGAGTAATGTTTGTTCGTTTTGAGTTTTAATGTTGCTCCTTGCTTTCAGCTAAAAAAAACTTTAGTTTTCTTTTTTAATTTCTGAACGTTTTTGAATTAATGCATGTTTTGAGTTTGGCTCACTGCACATAAATAATTAAAACGAAATTTGCATATTAATTTTTTGGCTACAGGGCTTTGTCATAGTTTCAATCGGAAGATTTTTAGAAAAAAAAGTGGGGGAGGAGGCGTAGCTGCCCTCCAATTTTTTGATTACTTAAAAACGAAACTAGAACTTTTAATTTTTTGCGAACGTTTTCATTAGTAAAAAAAAAATATACGTAACTTACGAATTAACTTACGTAGCGAACTTCTGTATTCGTATGTTTTTATCACGTACATGACAGGGTTAACCCCCTCCTCAATCCCTCGCTTTTTACACTAGAGCTTAAATTGTGTCTTAATTCCTTAAGAATGACCCCTGAATCACAAAGGTCGTAAAATAAATAGTTTAAATTACTAAAAATACTTTAACGTAAGGAGCAAGGTATTACGAGGAGGCAAATCCCTCATATGCGTAATGATATCTTTTTGTTTTTGGTTTTAATGCTGCTCCTTACTTTCGGTTGAGAAAACTTTTCATATTTATTTTTCCATTGTTTTTTTTTAAATAATGCTAGAAAATCCTGCGCCCCCTTTATTGAAACTCTCTTCCCCCATGACAGATTCTTCGATGGAAAGATCCTCCCACGTAACCATCTCCCTCAACTTATCCCCCCAGACCAAAAAAATCCCGCTGAAAACGTCTGTACACTTACCAATAACAGTCGCTATATGTAAACACTGGTCAAAGTTTGTAATTTGCAGCCCCTCCCATGGGGACTGTGGGGGAGTAAGTCGTCCCCAAAGACATAGTTATTAAGTTTTTTGACTATGAATTTTGATCCGGTGACTTTGGGGGAAAATGAGAGTGGGAGGGGACCTAGGTAACATCCAATTTTTTTGGTCACTTAAAAAGGGCACTAGAGCTTTAGTTTCCGTTAGAATGAGCCCTTTTGCAACATTCTAGGACCCCTGGGTTGATACGATCACCCCTGGGAATAAGAAAAAAAATAAAATAAATACGCGCCCTTGATCGGTCTTCTGGCAAAAAATACGAATATCCTTATTTTTGTAGATAGGAGCTTGAAACCTCTACAGCAGGGTTGTCTGATACGTTGAATGCAATGGTGTGATTTTCGGTAAGATTCTATGACTTTTAGGGGATGTTTCCCCTATTTTCTAAAATAAGGCAAATTTTCTCAGGCTCGTAACTTTTGATGGGTAAGACTAAACTTGATGAAACTTATATATTTAAAATTAGCATTAAAATTTGATTCTTTTGATGTAACTATTGGTATCAAAAATAGAGTTTCGGTTACTATTGAGCCGGATCGCTCCTTACTACAGTTCGCTACCACGAACTGTTTGATTACACCATCAGTCAGTATATCAGATAACCCTACTGTAGGTGTTTCAAGCGGTTTAAAAAGAATGTAAAATTTTGTATTTTCTGCCAGAAGGAGGATCACGGATGCGTGTTTATTTGTTTGTTTGTTGTTTTTCCCCAGGGGTGATCGTATCGACCCAGTGGCCCTAGAATATCGTGGGAGGGCTAATTCAAACGAAAATTAAAAATTTTAGTGTCCTTTTTAAGTGATCACTAAAAATGGAGGACATCTAGGCCCCCCCCACACTCTTTTTTTTTAAATCATTTGATCAAATTTTGAGATAGTCATCTTGATCAGGATAGCTGAAAAGCCGCATATCTATGCCTTTGGGAACGTCAAGATCCTCCCGCAGCTCATGGGGAAAGGTCTTTAATTTTTAAAATGTGTCTATTATTTACGTATAGTATTAGTTATTTGGAAGTATGCAAACGTTTTTAGGAGGGGGGATTTTCTGATGGTGGGATTTTTCACGGGGATAATTTGCCCACCGGAGGGAAGTTTTCAGGAGAAATTTTACACTGGGTGAATTTGTTAGAATTCCTATACGAGATTTTTCTTATGTCTTGCTTTCTCTTTGCCGACTTAATTTTACGCGTGGATATGTTAAGTGTAATTGTCCGGGGTAAATTTTCACCAGGATTGAACTGTCTAGAGAATAAATCCTTGGGGAAGTATTTTTTTCGTAGAGGAGTAGCTTGATTTCCAGGCATTATTCAAAAAGTGATCAGAAATTAAATAAAAAATACAAGTTTTTTTCAACCGAAAGTAAGGAGCAACGTTAAAACTTATAACGAACAGAAACTATTACTTATATGAGGGGGGCTAATCCTCCACAACACCTTGCTCTTTAAGTTAAAGTTTGAATTCTGTCCCAATCCTTTAAGTACTACTCCTGAAACACTATTTTCATTTAATTAGAACAATAAGAAGCCTTTTTTAAATGGTGGAAAACTTTAGCGTAAAGAGGAAGGTGTTTTGGGGGAGAAAACCTCCTCATATACGTAATAATTTCTGTCCGTTTTAAGTTTTAATGTTGCTCCTTACTTTCAGTTGGAAAAGATTATTTCTCTTACTGCTACCTAAAGAGTTGGTTTTACGTACTATTTACCTGCAGAATGCCCTCTTGATTTGCTGACGAGTCGTTTCTTCAATTTTACTGCAGGAAATAAGGCTACTAAAGCGTTCATTTAAAAAGAAAGGGGTCAAGAAATAGCGCGTTTATAAAGAAACACTGCGTGCTGTTCAAATTTTCCTTCTGTTAGAATTGAGATCTTGTAAAAAAGGAAATATTGACTTCACTAAGGAGCGATCTTTTGCTTGGCAAGATAAAAATTTGCATGTTAACTATGAACTTTTCTCAGAAAAATGGTATTTTCTCGAAAATATTTTAGATTTTGTGTTGACCAATGCTTAGACTTGTAGATGATTAGAAAATTTTAAAAATGGATGTTTGACTGATATTAACAAATAGAGTAAAAAAAAGACTTAGAAAATGTCCAGTTTTGTTTCTTTTTATTTTTCATTTTAGCTCTAGAATAACAGAAGAGTGTTCGTCAGTAAAAGTAGCCATCTGCCTTCAAAGATAGGTTAATGCTTGACATTGTTCAAGAGTAAAGTAGAGATGTATTTACTACCAGATTTTTTTTATTTAACAGCTCACCCCCTCCCCCTAAAAAATAATCAAGGCTTAAAATTGAAACATAGAAATAGCTGAAAGCCTGACAGTACTGGGTCTTTAGTTTCCCTTTTCCACTGAAAATTGTTTAAAGTTTATGAAGCTTATTTTGTTTCTGATGGTTTCCAGATTCTTTCTACGAAATTTAAGTCTCTAATTGAATCTTTTAAGTTTAAAGTCTATGGAAAACCCACATCATTTAACATGTACTTTACTGCCAAAACCTACTTGACAGACTCATATTGCGAAAATAAGTAAAATGGCTATATAAAAGTGAATGGCCCTCATGCTTTTATAGACCAGTTCAATTTAGAAAAAGTTTTCGGTGCCCAGGTTTTACTTAGGATACTTTTTCAGGGGTAGATTTTTCTAAATAGTAGATTTTCTCTTTCAGGCATTCCTTTGAACAAGTTTAATGGGATACATTTTTCTGGGGGTGAATTTCCTATTTTGTTAGGTAGCCTCAGTTTGTTAGGTAGCTCATCTCTTATCAATTTCTATAATCTTTAGTTTTGGCTCTTTAAATTTACTGAAATAAAAAAAAAACAAAAAAAAACATTGATTTCGTCATATTTACGAGAATATTCTAGATTTTACATATTTTCATCTAAGATACAAGATTTTTTTTCATTACTATTTTGCACTGGCTGGATTTTGAAATAATTTTTACTATGTTTCTCAAAATTACCCTGTAATGTGCTTTTGTTTTCTTGTTATTTTAACTTTGCTTTAATTTCAGAACTATGAAAGTGGAGAAGCAAATGACCATGGGAACAAAAATCTGAACGATATGTTATAATTTAGTTATTCGTAATGTTTTTACATTAGCGCCTTATTGTCGCTCAATTATATAATTTTTAGCTTATATGTTCTGTTAGTTATGTTGTGTGAATCTGCCCCATTTTATTTTGGTACAATACTATGAAACATATAGTTACTGCAGTGTAAAGAGGGCGGTTGGGGCGATGGCACTCTTCCTTATTCATAGGGTATGTTTCTATTTGTTGTAAGCTTTAATATTTACTTTTGTTTGAAAATCAAATATATTAGTTTATTCCTTGTTATACCATACTCAGGACAGGGCTATACTAGAAATGAGGGACGAATTTCAGCTCTTCGTCGAAGTTTAACTGTTTCAAGCACTACTCTGAGAATGAAACAGATTGAAGTGTGCTTAACTTAAAACTGAAAGGCTTGAAGAGTCCTTGAAGAGTTAAACCTAACTCTGAGAAAATTTGCAGGCTTTACAGCCCTACACTCCTAGCCTTAGAGCCTTGCAGGAGTCATATGATAACTCAATTGTTTTTTGTAGTTTAAATTTATTGTTGAGTTAATTGTTGATAAATCTATCGAACCATTTATCCACTTTTAGCTATTTTTGCTAGAGATGTCTGAAATTCCCTGGATATGCAAACTCTCTAGGTTCAAATTTTTTTTTGAAATACCTAAATTGAATCTTCAGGTCATAATTTCACATTTTCCTTGGGTGAGCGACTATTCCTTGGGTGAGCAACTATTTCATGTTCAAAATAACCCAATTGATGTTCTTAGTTTGATAAATAATTCAGTAGGTCAGTCTAACAAATCACCATCAAATCCCCATTTTTCAGTTAGTAGTAAATACGTATCTGATTTAGATCGAGTATCCAAACGAGATGGTATATTCTCTATACTTCAGCTTAATGTTCAGGGTCTTTGCTCTTCGTTTGATGAGTTGAAAAAAATAGTGCGTAGTGGCCACCCTGACTTCATTGGTCTTTGTGAGACTTTCCTTGATTCAAAAAACGAATCTCTATTGCATCTCCCTGGGTACAAGATGGAATATTTGAATCGAAGTAGGATGGCTAAAGGTGGCCTTGCTGTTTATGTTTCGGAATGTCTTCCGTACTCTGTTAGACATGACCTGTCAAGAAATGAAGAAGGAATTTTTGAATCCATATTTATTGAGATTAAAACCCAAGCAAAGGCTTTGATTGTTGGTAATATATACCGGTCTCCTAGTGGGTCTGTTACCTCTTTCCTTCAGGTTCTTGATGAGGTCTTGGAAATAATCCAACTTCATTCATGTGAACTTGTAATTATGGGCGACTTCAACCTTAATTTGTTTGACCGGAGGTCATCCTCGTCCTTGGATTTTCTTTCGACAATGCTCGCTTGTGGAACACTGCCTTCTGCATGCATTCCAACTCGCATAACTAACACTACCGCTTCTTTGCTTGATAATATTTTTTTCATCTTTGACGTTGGTACGAAATTCTATATTGATGAGTGATATCTCAGACCATTTTCCTGTTTTTTCCATGTATGATTTTTCCGATTCGTTGCCAAGGAGGAGCCAAGAAGCTGGTTTTTCCTCTTTAAAATTTAATGATCAGGACTTGCATATTCTTAGGTCACGGTTGGCAGGTCGTTCGTGGAGTATTTCTGAAAATGGGTCTGACATAGATTCTTTGTTTAATTCGTTTTATGATTCTTTGAAAGAAGTTATCTTTGATACATGTAATGCACCCCAGTCGAATCCAGCATCGAAAAGAACAACCCCTTTGAATCCTTGGATGACCCCTGGACTCCTTAAAACCTGGAGGAAGAAAAATTATCTTTGAAAGGCTTACAGATGCTCTAAGCCATTTTGCGTGATTCTCGGCTTCAACTTTTCAAAGCTTATAGAAGAGTTTACAATTCGCTTTGCCGAAGGGCTAAATCGTTATTTTATCATAGAAAGTTCTCTGCGTGCGGTAAAGACATTAGGAAGACATGGCAAGTAATCAATTCTGTTATCAGGCCATCTTTTCTGCCTCCTTCTGTCCCTTCAAGTGTTGTGATTGACGGGAAAAATGTAGAGGGTGAGCTAAAAATTCAAGATGCGTTTACTTCCTATTTTGCTAATATTGGCAAAACTACAGCCTCTTCTGTAAGTCCTTCTTCTTCTCTACCTGATTTTAGGTCTTATCTAGGACCACCTTGTCCTAAATCAATGGCATTGGAACCTGTCTCTGAAGCTGAAATAGCCAGAATTGTCAATTGTTTGAGGGGTTCTTCATCTTCTGGCCCAGACCGTATTCCGACTAAGGTTGTCATGTTCATTCTTCCTGTCATTGTGTGTGCCCTCACGAGACTTGTCAATCTTTCTTTTGAAAATGGTGTCTTCCCAAGTGCTCTACAGCGTGCTCGTGTTATCATCCTTTTTAAAGGTGGATCAAGGAATGATCCTGCAAATTATCGTCCCATATCTCTTTTATCAGTGTTTAGTAAAATTTTTGAAAAAGCTATGCTTTCTCGACTTCTTGATTTTCTCAATTCTAAACACTTTTTTCATGATTTTCAGTTTGGTTTTAGGGTGAAACATTCAACTGAGCATGCATGTGCAACTCTCTTGAATTATTTAAATTCAGCTCTTGACTCTGGTTTGATACCTGCTGCTCTTTTTCTTGATGTTCGAAAAGCGTTTGACTCATTAACACACAAGATTCTTCTTCTGAAAATGTCCCATATTGGTATACGAGGGAATGGTTATTCATGGTTTCTATCATATTTATCTGGTCGAGTCATCTCGGTTCATCCGGACTTTTCTAATCCTTCTGGAATAGAGTCTGGTGTTCCACAAGGATCTGTCATTGGGCCGATACTCTTTTTAATCTACGTCAATGACCTTATTAATGCGGTTAAAAATTTAAAACCTACCATTTGCTGTCGTCTTTGTCAACCAGTATCCGTCACTAGCTGTGACAAGAGTTTGTCCTTACCGGATACACTTATTGCTTTTGCTGATGACAGTACTCTTGGCACAACTGGTAGAAATGAGTCTGATCTTCATTCAAGGATTCTTTCTTGTTCTTCTTTCGTTTTTTTAAAGTTGCACGGCCATCTTCCTGCTGTCCTATGTAATAATATATCTTTTGTTTCTGATCAATCGACTTATAATCTCCGCACTTCCAACAATTTACTGGTTCTTCACACACCGTCAGTGAGGTCTGACTTCAACCCTCTGACAGCTTGCAACAGGATCTGGAACACGCTCCCAGAGTTCGTACGACACTGCCACTCGTTTGGTATGTTCAAAAATTATGTTAGAGATTTTCTAGCTAGTAAATAATTTTGTTTGTTTGTTGTTTTTGTTTTTTTTTGTTTTGTTTTTTTGTTGTTTTTTTGCCTATTTATTTTTTATTCCGGTTTCCCTTGGAGTTGATGTCTCTGGATTGAGTTGGATATTTAATTGAGTTGGTGAAATCATGTGCTACCCCCTGCCTAGCTTGTCATTTTTTGGAGATTATTAAGGTGGGCGACTCAATTTTGTTTTTTGGTTTTTGTTTATATTTTTTTTTGTTGGTATTTTTTTCTCCCCTGTTCTTTCCCGGCCATGGAGCCTTATGGGGGAGATTGTCTTGAAGTAATTTTTTGTTTATGGATTTTAATGTTAAATAAAGAACTCAGAACTCAGAACTTCGACACAGGTGGGTACACAAATCCAATCTTTTATCTTACAATAAAAATGGACCTACAATGACAGAAGAGTTGTAACTATTTCAGCAACCATTCTACACATTTAGTCCAAATATTTTCCTTTTGATAAAATGAGGCTTGCGAGTAAATCTCCTGTTCATATTTTTCCAAGGAGTGTCTAACAGACATTTTGTAATTGTTTGTCTTACAACACGCTTTTTGAAACATCTGAGGTCCCTCTTCCCCTTCCAACAAAAGATAATCCAATTCTCCTTTACAATAGGGTGCACGAGTGTGCAAAATTAAGCATTATTCATTCAGGACTAAAAAAAATCAACTTGGTGATACAAAGCTTGGAATTTATGTCCATAATGACCTTTTCTAGAATAGAAGTATGTTTACGGACGAATACTCCGCATGCAGAAGTAATGGTTCTGAAACTGGAGGGTTGCATGAATGGCCTTCAGCGATATGGCCTATCTCAGACTTTTCTCGGCAGTATTTTGGTCCTATTCAGGTAATAAATGTTATCTTGTAAATAGGAGAAATTGGCATTAACTTCAATGCAATGTCTCTTGTTACTTAAAACGGGTAGTCTACAGTAGTCATCATCAGACTCCTTTTAAATGGTGTTTTCCCCTTTTTTTTATATAAATATTCTGCAAGTTTTCTTGCTATAATGTCTTTTGATGGGTAAGTTTGAACCTGGTGAATTTTACAAATTACGAACCATAACAAAAAACAGATTGTATAGTTGAGTTTTTTTCGTTTTATAAAATTTAGATTGACATTGAAAGTGTTGCTCTTTACTGATCGTTCATCATCAAGAACAATTTGATTGATGAGTTCGAAAACAAATTACTCCCAGATCCTCTTATAAATGTTTCCATAAACATATCTACTGTTTTGTGCATTTATTTGCGTAAGTTAGGTACTTCTTCGGCTCTGGACTAATGAGATGGCTGATGCGATGATGATGTAAAAAGTATTCAAGACGCATGATGTTTATATTTGGCAGTTTTAAAAAATTGTGAGAAAGGTCATAAGAAAGAATCTAGAGAATAAATGAACTTCATGGGAGGGCGTAAACAGCAAAGACTTCCCCAGATAGAACTTCAGCCAAGTACATAAACTACATAATACACAGTTTACGAATTTTTGAACACCATTTGCCGATGAAATGGGGCATAAGAGGCTTTTTTTTTTAATATTCCCTGTTTTCTTTCATAGCTTTCTCTTGCCAAAATAAGACTTTTTTTTTCGAAATTAAAGCTCTTGACGAATTTTCTCAAACACGTGACCTACATAAATGTTTTTTTTTAAACCAGTAAATCCATAGATGACAGTTTTTCCCCAAAAAATATGCAGCAGCAGTTTTCGAGAATAAAATGCATATGTAAATGAATATACAATTATTGCTCGTTTAAAGATATGTATATATATATATATATATATATATATATATATATATATATATATATATATATATATATATATATATATATATATATATATATATATATATGTATCTTATCTATATAAAAATAAGTTGTCTGTGTGTGTGTGTGTGTGTGTGTGTGTGTCGAGTGACGTCATGTTTTTGTGTCGAATGACGTCAAGTTTGTCGACTGACGTCATTATAAGCATTGAGCTGTATGCGCCATGAAGTTGTTTGTCGACTGACCTCATGTTTGTCAACTGATGAAATTACATACCGGGACACAAATGACGACAGGGACACAGGGGATATAAATGACGACCGGGAACCTCAAAGAGAAATTACAGACTGGGATACCCGGACACAATTCACGACCGGGACACAGGGAATATAAATGATGACCGGGACACAGGGACAAAACTACAACGGGGATGCCGGGGGCACAGGCGGGATATATAAATGACGACCGGGACACAGGGACTGTTCGAATAGAAATTACAGACCGGGGCACAAATGACGACCAGGACACCAGGACACAGGGAATAGAAATGACGACTGGGACACTCAAAGAGAAATTACAAACTGGGACAACGGGACACAAATGACGACCGGGACACTGGGAATATAAATGACGACCGGGACACAGGGACACATCATTAGAATAATGAGGTATAGATCTGAATACGGATTGTTTTTCCCATGGACAATTATATTTTGCATGTTCAAGAGTCAGTAAACCTGACAATCCATTTATATGCAACATATATATATATATATATATATATATATATATATATATATATATATATATATATATATATATATATATATATATATATATATATATATATATACATATATATATATATATATATATATATATATATATATATATATATATATATATATATATATATATATATATATATATATCTATTCACAGGTTGGACACAGGGACACAACTACAATTGCGCCTAACTAAATTGCGCGTAACGACTTACGCCAGACGACTGGCACTCGCAAACTCCCATTTTAAAGCTTTGAAGTCAGCCTATTCAACTCACTCATCATACCTATATATATATATATATATATATATATATATATATATATATATATATATACATATATATATATATATATATATATATATATATATATAGATACATACATATATATATATATATATATATATATATATATATATATATATATACATATATATATATATATATATATATATATATATATATATATATATATATATATATATATATATATATATATATATATATATATATATATATATATATATATATATATATATATATATATATATATTCACAGGTTGGACACAGGGACACAACTACAATGGCGCCTAACTAAATGGCGCGTAACGACTTACGCGCGCCGGGGGGCTTGGGGGGATGTGAAGCGTCCCACCAACCCACCAACTAGGTGTTGGGGTGGCACGAAGTGCCACCCCAACAACTAGTATATATATATATATATATATATATATATATATATATATATATATATATATATATATATATATATATATATATATATATATGTATATATATATATATATACTTATATATATATATATATATATATATATATATATATATATATATATATATATATATATATATATATATGTATATATATATATATATATATATATATATATATATATATATATATAGATATATATATATATATATATATATATATATATATATATATATATATATATATATATATATATATATATATATATATATATATATATATATATATATATATATATATATATATATATATATATATATATATATATATATATATATATATATATATATATATATATATATACTAGCGGCCCCTGCCATGCGTTGCTGTGGCTAACTTTTAACTGCCTGATCTAACTTTTATCTCCTTACTAGATGTTAAGCCTCAAAAATTTCAAACCTTTTCTATTTATCAACAAATCCTAGGTCCTATTTATCAACAATATATATATATATATATATATATATATATATATATATATATATATATATATATATATATATATATATATAAATATATATATATACTTATATATATATATATATATATACATATATATATATATATATATATATATATATATATATATATATATATATATATATATATATGTATATATATATATATAAATATATATATATATATATATATATATATATATATATATATATATATATATATATATATATATATATATATATATATATATATATATATACTAGCGGACCCCTGCCATGCGTTGCTGTGGCTAACTTTTAACTGCCTGTAATTTTTTTTATTTAATTTTTTTTAGCCACTAGTACGTGTTCATAAAAAAAAGTTCAAATGCAGTTTGTGACAGCTACGAAGCAAAACATATTACCAGTCATGCCACCATAATACTACCAAGAGTCTTGCCTGGGTGCATCTGAGCTGTATGCTCAAAAGTCATCCTAAAATAGCAAGCTACTTTCTTACCAAACAGTTCAACGAGTGATCAGATTTTCACAGTCCCTTGGATCATGAAATAGCATCCTGAACTTAACTGCGGCGTCTACTGCCACTTCGTAAGCTTTAAGCAGTCGTCCAGCCTCACCTGGAGGGTTGGTCAACAAAGCATTCTTCTTACTTTGGCATTTCAAGCGCTTGGTCTTAATGATATACACATATGCAGGTGCGTTTAATCTGGAGGAAGCCTCACGTAAAGCTTTGAAACATCAACCAGCATTTTGCAAGATTGCCTACTATCAGTGGAACTCTTCAGTCTCTTTTTAATTCCAGTCTATCACTCATGAATAACCCATCTGGTGTCTTCATAGGAGTAGTAATTTACAAACTAGCTTACCCTTTTTGAGATCACCAATAGCTGCTCCATGCCTGCCCGGCCTCAAGCTTCGAAGTGATATCATCTAGGAGGTCAAGGAATTTACCTACCTTGGTAGCTTACTCAGCTCATACAAGAACCACTTCAAATACATCAAAGCTATCCAAAATTTAAGCTTGAACTGGACTTTATGACTGCCAGACGACTGGTACTCGCAAACTCCCATTTTAAAGCTTTGAAGTCAGCCTATTCAACTCACTCATCATACCTATCGTCATTTAAGCCAGGGAATTTTTGGACTCTTAGAACAGATAACCTGTACCACCTCACTGGCTTTGAAACAATATCACTATGACGTAGGGTATTGGTGTTATCACTTAGCTTGAGAGAATCTCCAACACTAAGCTTTTTCAAAGTCTCAAAGATAAAATATACCGCACACGACAAGATAAAACTATACAAAAAAAAATAGACACATCAATTCCACGGGAAAAAACTCGTCTCCCGAAGATAGCCTTTGAAAGCCACAGTCCCCAAGTTCCCAAGGGTTCTTCCACGAATATATTGTGTTTGGTCATAAAATGATCGATAACTTCATATGATACCCACGCACTTATAAGATGGCAAACCTTATACTTTATGCTTTTGTAAATTGAAGACTGACTGGGTTGATTCAAGAAACTAGGGTATATAGAAATGCCTGAGTTTATGCTAAAAGTGAAGAGCACTATAATTAAATTAGTGAAGATATCTAGTATTAAATGCTCTACCTCCAAAACTATTTCTTTTTTGGGTGGGGGGGGGAGGGTTACACATCTCCTTACTAGATGTTAAGTCTCAAAAATTTCAAACCTTTTCTATTTATCAACAAATCCTAGGTCCCCTGCTCTGAATTTATTTTTTTTATTCTGTTATCTCACTGCCTTTGCTGTACTCCTTGTGGATAAAGTCCATCACAATGATCCATATAAATGGGGCAAAACACTAATTTTATTAAACGAAAATTGAAAATTTGGTCGGCACATCCTCTGCCCTTCCTAAAACCGTACCGTTCTTCTCTTAAAACTGTATCTACATCATCTCTAAGTCTGAAAAGTATCTTCACACTAAGTGATTTTCCTCCTATAGGAACGAAGCTAACGCCTCTAAATTAATACACTCACTCTTACCGCCTTTCTTATAGAGAGGATGAATTAAGTTTCTTAAAGTCGCTAGGTATTTCCTCTTTTTCAGTGATATAATTATAATTTTATTTACCTTATTTACCACACACTTAAACTCATTTACAACACTATCAGCACCTGGGTCTTAACATTTTTAAACCTCTTAGTACTGTCACTAATCCTTCCTCACTAAATAAATTTTCCAAACTGTCAAAAACTTTTTCACTATTTTCTATCTTTTCCTCCGGGATATCTTTTCCTTTCAACTTATCACATATTAACACCTTCTCAAAATGTTCTGTCTCTGTCGCTAACTATTTTCTTGTCATTAATTGTCTTATCAATGAGGGCAAGTCCCCTAGAAAAATTCTCTAATGCGCTCTATGTTTTGTTACAGAACGATTTTGAGATATCAGGTCCTTTTAAATACAAATGTACTTTTTGCTAAAAAACTACAATTTTTTGTATCATTTCTGTATTATTATCTAAATGATGCTATTCGACTTCAAGACATCGTGCTGAAATTTTCTTCATATACTCTGGTAAAGAGCAATAGTTTTAAAAAAGGTGTTAGCTCTTTACTAGGTTCCAGGTAAGAACAAGCCGAAAGCCTCTACCTCTCTGATATATTTTTGAGTTAACAGACAGTAACAAGGCTTATGCCCTTGAGACGGAGTAGCATGAGAACTGGAATATATGTCTAAAAGTGAATGAGTGTCATTTAACAGGCGACTGTAACGATGGCTCGTGTACTTAAGTCATCCATACCCGAGAGTACAACTAGTAAAGAATGAAGCATTTTCCCCAAAAAAGCCAATTTATAAAACTTGGAGTGGAGGGGTGCCAATCTTCTTAACAGTAAACAGTTTAAGTACGCCAAAAAAAAATTATACCTGACAATTCTACTGTTTAAGGCAGTAGCAAATAAGTGAGCTCATTAATGCTCAAAGTACTGTAACTAAGAAATTTTAAATATTTTTTGTAGTATGTTATTCATCCTTGATGCACTCAGACATACAAAAAACTATTTATTTTCATCTTAAAAGTAAAAATTGGTTACGAAAATGTATTTTCGGAATTTTGAACCGGATCATCGTGGGAATTTGAAATAGGTTGAAAGCCAAAATCTTCGCAATCAGTGTCTTACTTCCTCAACCCTATTCAAGTGTGCTTTAATTTGTCCTGGTCTTGACTTGACATAACCTACTTTGCCTTAAAGTTCCTAATGAAGAAAACCATTGATTTGCCATTAAAAGTTGCTGTCAAATATAATATCGCTGCTGTTGAAGTCTTTTGTTTTAAGACTACTCTTCTGCAGAAAGTTTTCTAAATTGCTCAGTATTTTGTTCTTTCCCAATAAATATCACTTTTTCATATAATTTTTTTTGTTTATGAGACTTGATAGGCCCTATTCATATTCTGAGTAATGCTAAAATTTCATTCGGTAAGAAAAAAGAAATTCTTTCAGGGGACCTAGGATTTGTTGATAAATGGAAAAGGTTTTGAATTAACATAACTCAGGCAGAACAAACCTAGTTCTGGCTACTTCCCAACAATTATAAGTCAATGCAATTTGACTTCTGTTATCTCATCAAAAGGATCAAGGATATAGCAAACATACTATTTTAAATGTTCAATTGAGATGATTCCAAGTTGAGTCTTCGTTTTTATTAGTTCCAATATAATTCTTAATTGTAAATATTACCCTTAAATTATAATCATCGAAGGAACGGTATTGCGGTAAAAAAAATGTATTTAAATTTATTAAAAGCACAAAGAAAACATAAAAAAATAATCGTTATAATGAAAAGCAACTGTCCTAATCCCTCAAAAAATACATAAAACAAAAGTTAAAATGAGAAAAATCAAAGAGTTAGAAAACATTAACAGAAAAAAATAGTTAAGAAAAGCAAAAGACATTTTCACAGGCATCAACTAACATGACAGGCCATTACTACGCTAAGAAATAAGTTTGAAGCAAATGGGAGTCTTAAAATTGAAAAATGCCGGGTAGTTTTTCATTAAGTTATAGACATAATATGTGAGCCTACAACTTTGAATAGAGAAGCCTTTCTCAATTTCTATACCTTTTTTTTTCATTGGCGGTGATTTTAACTAAAAAGCTCCTGCTGGATGCGTGTTATTCGGTCAAATTTAAAAAAAAAGTGAAAATCTAACTACCGAAAAAAAAAAAATCAAAGATCGATGCATAGACTATTTAAATCTATTTCATTTTCATTTGTCAAATTACATCGTTGTCAAAATCTCCCTGACCGATCATTTCCAAGCAAAAACCCAGAATTTCTTTTGTCAGATCAGCCTATGACTAAATCATAAGTCACTCTATTCATATACATATTTTTGACCTTTGTACTGTAGTTACGATAATCAGGGTCGTTAGAAGCAATAAATTGTGTCTTAGTGGCAAAACAAAGTGTCAGTCGCCAAAAAAAGGAAGGAAAACAAAGCTGGCTAGCTGTGAATAAAGAGTAAAAAAACGCTTTAAAGGTATCATTAGACGAGATTTAAAAGACATTAAAAAAAGAGCATACTGCTACCTTCTTAAGAAAAACCTTTCGCTTTACTGCAAAAGAATTTGTGAAACAGTTTATTAGAGTTGGGAGAGATATGCATTAAAGAAAGTATAGCAAAAACATATTGCGTCATATAGTTCTTTTTTGATTGAATTAACTTGGCTATCCATTTAGTGCCAATCAAAAAGTATATTATTTCTGAATGGTATTAAAATGTATAATAAGACGAGATTTAAAAGAATTTAATAAAAACAGCAGAATGCTTCCTTCTTAAAAAAAAACCTTCGCTTTGCTGCAAAAGAAATTTGTGAAAAAGTTTATTTGAGTTGCGAAAAATATGCATTAAAGACAACTGAGGAAATAACAGCAATATTACGTCAATTGGTCCTGTTTTGGCTGAATCAATTTGGCCATCCAATTAGGGCTAATCAAAAAGCTTGTTATTTATAAAGTGCATTTAAAAGTATCATTAGACAAGATTTAAAAGACATCATTAAAAAAGCGGAATACATCCTTCTTTAGAAAAACCTTCCGCTTTGCTGCAAAATAAATTTGTGAAACAGTTTATTAAAGTTGGGAAAAATATACATTTCTGAGAATTCCTTTTCTGCTTAAATTTTATTGCTTATTCAAAAGATTCATGATGTCTAAGAACTTCTTTCGAATAACCCATCAGATGGTAGTTAAGCCTTTTTTGCGCATTCAAACTTTCACAAAGCCATCAGAAGTAAAAGTATGGATAAGACAGCTTATGAAGGCTACTCTGAAATGGGAAAATGAATATACATTAGTCATAATGTCAAACACCTGTAGAGGCATTGTCTAGCAAAATATAAACGAAATAACAGAGCCAGGAAATGCTTTTACTCTTGACGACTTATGCAAAAAGTTGTTAAGAAATGTAGGCACTAGTAAACCCCTCGGCAATGTCTGCAGGCAATAGTGAAAATGAAGCAACAACCAGAGGAAACTGTCTTTGAATTTTATATGAGATTAAAAGCGGGAAAGATAGATTATAGTAAAGCCTAAGGGTCAGACAACTCAAAAAGTATGTATGCATTTGCCTTGGTAAATTCAAATCTCCTGCAAGCGTTTGAGACAGGGCTGAGGAGCAATCTAAGAGAAACAGTTAGGTTAAGACAAGACGAGTAGGAAAATCTAGACGAAGCTCTTGGGATCGCCCAAACTATCTAATCGGAAAAATCTAGTCTCAGATCTAACAACCAAATGGACCGATTTGAATATCTTACGGCAGGGGTAGCAGAGATAAATATTAGTAGAAACTGAACTCCCCGCGAGGAACCAGGAAAAACTTCCCATGGTAATAACTTTTCAAATCAATACAATTCTTACCAGCAGGGTCCACGCCTGATGGCCCAGCACTCAAATAAGAAGAATACCTTTTTTTTCAGTCTAGAAATTACCAAGGGCCAAGGAGATCGCATTCACATGTCCTGGGAGGTAATATGAAAGAATTCCCAGATATGCTTACAATTATTCTTGCCCTAGAGGTCATTTTGATCAAAGAGCTAGCTCGAGGTCGATTTAATTCAGGGCTTAATTAAGAGGAAAATTATAGAAATTATATATTTATATTAATTATAAAATTTTATTAGGAGCGACCCAAATAGGAATGGTAATAACCGGGGTGCTTTAACTCACACTGAGGATCGCAGTTTAGTGGTGGTCGTTTCGATTCAGCTTGTATTCTCCTTTGCGAGATAATTATTATGGTAGATTTAAAGGTGAGAGAGGTTGAAATTCCAATCGGGTCTCAACAACCGCTTTGGAAGTACTAGATGATCGACGTAGAATTAGCACCAACTATAAGCTTAATGATTAAGCACGGAACAAATGATAATGCAAAATTTGGATTTAGCAACACAAATGGGGATAACCTGAAAAGACAGGAAGACAGGGACACCGGGTTAAAATTTTCCAATGATAAAAATGGCAAAAGTAGCCATGTTACAGTCAGTCCACAAAACTATAATTCCTTAGGAGAGGCTGCTAGTCTCAAAGACCAGCCTGATTATATTGATACTTCGGAAAGAAATGAGAAATTGAATGGTATGAAATGAAATAAATGTATATTTATAGATCCACAAATTAATCCAGAACGCTTGAAAAGCTACTGGATGAGTGGAATATTGTGTCATGGCTGCACACAGAAGTTGACAGGCTCATCTTGTCGGAGAGGATCTTGGAGTGGATGCCGCTACCGGAAGAAGGCGAAAAAGCAAATGCGCAAATTTTACAACTAATGATTCCTAGGTGCCTGATTTCTGGTATGTCACAACTGTCGCATCCTCATGTTATCATGGCCACCTACCATAACGTCGATAGAAGCTTATTCAAACTACGAAATTTCTGCTATTTCGACAAGACGTCGACACATGAAGAATAAGGCCCAGAATTACCATATTTGTATATGTAGAAACATTACAAAGTTGTGCCCAAGCTACAAAAGAATGTCTCCGCTGAAATAAGCTTTGAAACATGGTGTTTGGACATTTTAGGCCCTTTGCCTAAGTCTGGAGGCAACAAATATGTCACTGTCTGCGTAGGTGTCCGTACTTCCTTTGTTGTCTTAGAAGCCACGTCTGATGTTACTGTAGAGACTCTTTGTAAATATTTACTGCGCCGCGTTATTTCTAATAACGCGAAAATTTTCACTAACTATCATATTTCCAATGAGGTCCTCCAATAAGAGTGACGGAGACAAGCAAAACAGTTTAATAAGGGTTGCACCAAGGTCCCTTTATTATTTGTTGGAAGCTTAGTCTACATCATAGATGACACGATAGAACCTGTATCCCAGAGGGCGTTAGTTTCCGATATATAGGTCCATGCTGTGTTTTGCAAAAATGGCAAAAATACGTATTTCTTTTGCAGCACTTAAATAGACCTTATAAAAGGAGAATAGCCAACATCCGGTTACTTAAAGTTGTTGGCGAGAATCAAGTGTTCCTCTCCGAATATCCAAGGTTTTCTAAAGAGATGGAGAAAGCCTTTTCGGGTCAGATGAAGTACTAACAGATCTACAACAAATCCAACAATGAGAACATTCGCGTTACTCAAAGCAACTATATTTTCAAGATTTAAGCTTCCTTCTTAAGAAAAAACCTTTAGTTTTGATACAAAGAAATTTGTGAAACATTTTATTAAAGCTGGGGAACTTATGCATTAAAAACATTTGAGTAAATAGCAGGAATATTAAGTCAAATGGTTCTTTTTTGGCTGAATTAACTTGACCGTCTATTTAGGGTGAATCGAAAAGCTTATTATTTCTCATTGGTATTTAAAAGTAGGCCTATCATCAGACAAGATTTCAAAGACATTAAAAAACAGCAGAAAGCTTCTTTATTAAAAGAAACTTAAGCTTTACTTCAAAGAAATTTGTGAAACAGTTTAGTAAAGTTGGGCAAATATGCCTTAAAGACATCCACACAAAGAAATGAGACTAATGTTATGTCAAATTGGCCATCCAGGTAGGGCCAATCGAAAAGCTTGTTATTTCTAAAAGGTACGTAAAAGTATTATTATACAAGATTGAAAAGAAATTAAATAAACAGTAGAATGCTTCTTTTTTAAGAAAAACCTTTTCGCCTTGCTGCAAAAGAAATTTGTGAAATAGTTTATAGAGTTAGGAAAAATATGCATCAAAATAATGTGAGGAATTAGCAGCAATATTATGTCAAATGTATCTTTTTTGGCTGAATCAGGTTGGTCATCCATTTAGGGAAAATCGAAAGGCTTGTGACTTGTAAATGTTATGTAAAAATATCCTTAGACAAGACATAAAAAATAAGCAGCAGAATGCTTCCTTCTTAAGAAAAACTTACGCTTTGCTGCAAAAGAAATTTGTGAAACATTTTAATTAAAGTTGCGAGAAATATGTATTAAAGAAAACTGACAAATAACAGCAATATTATGTCAAATGGTTCTTTTTTAGCTAAGTCAACTTGGCTATCTATTTAGGGCCAATCGAAAAGCTTATTATATCTAATTTGTATTAAAAAGTAGGCCTATCATAAGACAAGATTTAAAAGACATTAAAAAAACAGCAGAATACTTCTTTATTAAGAAAAACTTACGCTTTACTTCAAAGAAGTTTGTGAAACAGTTTATTAAAGTTGGGAAAATATGCATTAAAGACATCCATATATGGAAATAGCAGTAATATTATGTCAAATGGGTCTTTTCCGGCTGAATCAACTTGGCCATATATTTAGGGCCTGATGAAAAGTTTTTTATTTCTAATTGGTGCGTAAAAGTATCATTAGACAAAATTGAAAAGACATTAAAGAAAAAGCAGAATGCTTTTTCTTCAGAAAAACCTTTCGCTTTGGTGCAAAAAAAAATTTGAAACATTTTATTAGATCTAGGAAAAATATGCATCAAAGACATATGAAGAAATAAAAGCAATATTTTGTCAAATAGTTCTTTTTTGGGTGTTTCAACCTGGCCATCCGTTCAGGGCAAGTCAAAAAGTTTTTTTTTCTTCTAAATAGTATTTCAAAGTACCATAAGACAAATTTTAAAAGACATTAAAAAAATGAAGAATGATTCCTTCTTAAGGAAAGCCTTTCGCTTTGCTGCAAAAGAAACTGTAAAAAAAAGTTTATTAGAATTGGGAAAACTCTGCATTAAAGATATTTGAGGAAATAACGGTAATATTACGTCAAATATTTCTTCATTTGCTGATTCAACTTGGTCATTCATTTAGGGCCAATCGGAAAGCTTGTGACTTGTAAATGGTATGTAAAAATATCATTAGATAAGATTTAAAAGACATTAAAAATAAGCAGCAGAATAATTCCCAAGAGATATTTTAAGAACACTGTATTATTCCTTAATTCATCCTTATCTGCTATATTGTTGTAATATTTGGGGTAGTACATTTCCTTCTCATCTCCATCATATTCGAGTTTTGCAGAATAAAGCGCTTCGAGTGTTATGTGGTGTAGGTTGTAAAGACTTGGTACAAAAGAGATATATAGATTGCAAAATCTTGCCTTTAGCAGGACTTATTACTTTTTATCGAAGCCTGTTTATACAAAAATATTTTCAAAATTGTTTACCAATATGTTTTAAAAGTATGTTTGAATTAGGAAGTAGGACCCCATGCATGAAATTGCTTACCTACGACTTTCAGAAACATGGATAATTTTCTTGAATTCCGGCGGGAATTAAAACTATTTTGCCTTAATATTTATGGTTTTGATAGTTGAGTGGACATCAAGTGGAGCCAAGATGTTGGTTTTGTTCTAGGCGATACTGGTCAAGTGGTTTTAGTTTCTTTTTGTTTTTTTTTTTAAGTGTAATTCCGTGTCGATGGAATTGCAGGGTAATTGATTTTTTTTTCTTATTCTTCTTTTCTTTTATTTTTCTTTTCCTTTTTCTTTTCTTCTTCTCTTCGTATTGTTTTTATTTGTATGTGTATTGTGGTTGTAAGCCCAAACAAGCTTTGCTTCGGGCCATTAGCTTGTTTCGTTTTGTTATTTATATTAATAAACCCATTTTTCTCTCTCTAATTCACTCTTAAGAAAAACCTTTTGCTTTGCTACAAAGAAATTTGTGAAACAGTTTATTAGAGTGGGAAAAATATTTATTAAAGACATCTGATGAAATAACCGCAATATTACGTCAAATGCCCCTTTTTTTGGCTGAATCAACTTGGCCATCTATTTGACGTATGCGAACAAAGAAAGGGAATAAAAAATGAAAAGAGAAAAAACAAATAGGTGAAAAAACGAGGATTTTATCAGCTAGTAGCTAAATATGAAAAACAAGCCAATTTTTTGACAAGGACCTCCGCCAAGTCGTCCTCAGTGCTCAAAGAAAACAAAGAAAAAAACAACAACAGCAAAATCTAACCTTTATAAGTGAACTACACGAGAGGAAGACAGACACATTTATTTACAGACACATTATTTAGGGCCAATCGAAAACTTGTGACTTCTAAATGGTTTGTAAAGATATCATTAGATAAGATTTAAAAGAGATTTAAAAAGAAACCGGTGAATGCTTAAGAAAAATCTTTTGTTTTACTGAAAAAGAAATTTGTGAAAAGGTTTATTAGAATTGGGGAAAATATACATTAAAGTAAATATACTAAAACTTTTAATTTCCATTCGAATGCACACTTTCACGATCTGTTAGGACCATTATTTCTTTACGATCACTCCTGGGTAAAAAAAAAAGAACAGCAAAACAAATAAATACGCATCCGTGATTGATCTTCCAGGGAAAATACCAAAATTTAACATTCTTGTATATTGGAACCTGAAACATCTATTTTAGGATTCTCGGGTATCATATTACCACACACCATAAACAAAATGAATGATACATAATTACCATAATTCAGAGAATCATTACTTTTCAACAAAAGGACCACAACTACTTGTCTAGTAAAACAACCCGATCTAAAAACCAAATCAGCAAAAAATAGCGGATCACATCAAAACCAATCAAATTCAGGGCAATAGCAATGCCTAAGTAAAGAACAATGTTGGCACAATGTATTGTTTATTTGTTATTTTTTAGACCAGGGCCCTTCGTATCAGAAAGTGTTGTCTTAGAAACCTGAAAAGAGCTTGTTCACTTTAAAATTGAGAGAGCTAGTGCCTTTTTTAATAGTTGAAAGTGATCAAAGGTCAACTAACCCCCTCTCACACCCACCAATTCCCCAAACATTATTGGTCAAAATTATGAGATAGCTATTTTGTTCAACGTATTTGAAAGGTCCGTAAATTATGTCTTTGAGGATGACAACTCCTCTTTCCCCCAAAGCCCTCAGGGCAAGGATTGTAAGCTAAGCCCTGGGACATATAGTGGTTCTCATAGAAAGCTTTGTCACAGAAACTCCAAAAAGAATTCATTCAATTGGAAATTGAGTGGGCTAGAGCCCTTTTTAATAGTTGAAAGTCATCAGAGGGCAAATGACCCACTACTACGCCCATCATCTCCCCAAGGACTTCCGATCAAAATCATGATATAGCTATTTTGTTCAACGTAGTTGAAAGTTACAGAAATTATGTCTTTTAGGATGACACCCCACCCTTTCTACAGCCCTCAGGGTAAGGTATGTAAGTTATACCCTTGGGGTATATACGTTTTTTACAGAAAGTGTTGTCGTAGAAACTTCAAAAGAGACTCATTCGCTAGGAAATTGTGAGGACTAGTGCCCTTTTTATTAGTCGAAAGTGATGGGAGGGTATATCCTCCCCTCACGCCCATCATTTCACCAAACACTTCCAATCTAAATTTTCAGGAATTAAAAAAAAAAACTTCAAAGTTCAACGTAGTTGAAAGGTCCAGAAATTATGTGTTTGAGGATGACAATTCCCCGCCCCTCAGGACAAGGGTTGTAAGTTATGTAATGGGGGCATATAAGGTTTTTATAGAAAACGTGGTTATATAACTTCTGAGGGGGCTAATTAGATTGATAATCAGAAACTCTAGTGCCATTTTTAAGAGTCAAAGCGATCTGAGGGCAGCTCATGACTCCTTCACCCCCACAAACACGTTGTATTGTCCCAAAATACCTCTAATAAGAATTTTGAGATATCCATTTTATCCAAAATAGTCCATATATCATATAACAAGGCTTTTGGGGTTGAAAAAAAGCCCCAGATCCTCGAGGCAAGGGTTGTAAGTTATGCCCCGGGGGCACTTAAGGTTTTGATTTAAAAGATGGCTGTATAAACTTTAGAGGTAGCTCATTTGGTTGAAAATTGGAAGTTTTAGTTCCGTGTTAAGAGTCAAAAGTGTTGGGGGCAGCTAGCCCCCCTGCCCTTCCAACTACCTCTTTTCACCAAATGAATCTGATTACAATTGTGATACATAGTGATTTGGCTAAAAAGTCCAAGGAACATATAAAATTCCTCTAGGGTTGACACATTCCCCCATTGTCCTGTCGATATGGTTGTAAGTCATGCCTTGGAGGTATATAGGGTTTTCATGGAATAGGTGGTCATATTTGATTCAAACGGGTCTTATTTGATTTGAAAATTGGAATTTATGTACCTTTTTAAGAGTCAAAAGTGAATGGCAAGGAACCAACCCCTCCCCACGCTCATCATTTCCCCAAACACATCCAATAAAAATTTGGAGATAGCAGTTTTATTCATTGTGGTTGAAGGGCCTGAATGTTATTTCTTTAAGGAAGACACCCTTGCCCCCACAGCTTTCAGGGTAAGGGTTGTAAGTTAAGTCCCAGGATATATAAGGTTCTTATAGAAAAGGTGGTCTTATATACTTCGGAGGGGACTAATCAGATTAGTAATCATAATTTCTACTGCCTTTTTAAGAGCCAAAGTGATCGGAGTGTAGCTACCCTCCCCACTCCAAATATCTTATTTTCCCAAAATAAATCTAATAGAAATTTTAAGATAAGTATTTGATTCAAAATAGTACAAATATCATATAAAAAGGGTTTTGGGGCTGATACAAACACCATATCCTGGGGGTGAGGGTTGTAAGTTATTCTGCAGGACATTTAATATTTTTTTATGAAAGGGATGGTTGTTTAACTTAAGAAGAGGCTCATTTGGTTCAAAGTTGGAAATTCTAGTTTCTTTTAAGAGTCAAAAGTGATGAAAATTATTTAGCCCCTCCCCTCCCCAACAATCTCTCTTTTCACTAAATGCATCTCATTGAAATTATGAGATAGCGATTTTGTTCAAAATAGTACGAAGAACATATAGTAATGTATCCAGAGTTGACATAACCAATCACGCCCTGGGGATAGAGTTGTAAATTATACCATGAGGTCATATGAGGTTGTTATGGAATTGGTTCCCTTATTACAAGTCAAAGTAATTTGACAGCAACCCCCCCCCCCACCGACGCTCATCATTTCCCTTAAGACCTCCGATCAAAATTTGGATATGACAATTTTGTTCATCGTAATTTAAGGGTCTGGAAATAATGTCTATGAGAAAGACTATCCCTCCCCCCAGCTGCTCTCAGGGCAAGTGTTATAAGTTATGCCCTAAGGACATACAGGGTTCTTATAGAAAGGGCGGTTGTATATACTTGGGAGGAGACTCATTGGACTGTTAATCAGATGTTCTAGTGTCCATTTTAAGAATCAAAGCACAGCCATCCCCCCCCTGCAGACACAGAGACACGCACAAACATATCGTATTTTCCCAAGATGCATCCAATAGAAATTTTGAGACAGTCCTTCAATTTAAAACAGTCCGAACATCATATAACAGGGCTTTTGGGGTTGACAGAAAGCACCAAAGCCTGAGGGTGAGGGTTGTAAGTTATGCCCCTGGGTGATTAAGGTTTCTTTGGATGGTTGCTCAAACTTTACAGGTGGCTCACTTGATTTGGAATTGGAAGTTTTACTTCCCTTGTAAGAGTTAAGAGGTCAGCTAGTCCCCTCCTTGCCTACTCCTCCTTTCACCAAATGCATATGACTGAAATTGCAAATTTTTATAAAACACTCCAAAGAGCATATAACAATACCTCCAGGGTTGGCAAAGCCCCCAGAGTCCTGGGGCCAGGGTTTTAAGTTGTACTCTTGGGGCATAGACGGCTTTTATGGAATGGACGGTCGTATTAAATTCAGATGGGTCTCATTTGATTGTAAACTGGAAGTTAAAGTGCCCTTTTTATGAGTCAAAGTGATTTGAGAGAAACCAACTTAGATGATTCTTTCAGGGAATGTTAAAGGGAGAGTTGAACTAAGATGTTATGTGTACATGGATTGTCAAAAGGGTTTAACTCAGGAATGACTGAGAATGTTAATTTTGTATTTTCGGGAAATGATAAGGGAGATGATTGATTGACCAAAAAGCTAATACTAGAAGCAATGTATTACTACTACGACTACTATAACTAAAAATATTACCTCTAAAGTATATCAGTTCAAAAAAGGGATGAAACCTTTTAATCGACAGTGAACAGATATAAAACTTTAACTGGATATTTTGAAAACATATACAGTGTTCATCATCAGCGGTAAACTAAAAGACATCAATAAAAACAAACAAATTTGTATCTAATAAACTAATTACATATAGTTTATTGCTCTTATTTTTTTCAATACAAAAGCGGAAGCAAATCTCTTTGACCTATTCGATTCCAGTTCATTAGATTTATCTGACAAGTTAAGTGGACGGAGGTCATAGCTCTTAGGTGAGGTGATATTTACTTTATTTGACTTCAGTAAATTATCATAAATTGAATTCAATCCAAATTCACCTGTATCTCTGTTTATGGAATTATTCTTGAATAAAATTTTTTAATTTCGATTGTTTCCTTGAAACTTCGCTTCAAACCTTGGTCCTTAGAAATCAAAGAAAAATTTTCAAACAAAATAAAATTATTTTGATAATTATAAATATGTTCCGAAAGAGCCGACGTGAAACCTTCACGTTTGGCATTTGCTTTAAAGACCATGAAAAAGAAATATGATGTTGTTGCAATCTCATTTTTAAATTCTGATTAGTACGTCCTACAGAAGAAATTCCACAAGTAGGCTACATGCAATTTTATAAACCCCACTGTGTTGCTCTCTCCTTTGATCCTTTCCTTCCAGAATTTAAAAAACTAGTCCAAGTCTTACTACCTCTTAAAGCTACCTTTAAACCTTTATTTTGCAAAATTCTTCAAAGTTTTTCTCTGTGCCCTCGAACATATGGTACAGAACAAAAAATCTTTCTTTTCTGTTGTTTCCAGATTATCCTTAGAAAACTCTAGAATTTTTTTTCTTTTCGAAAAAGTCTGGTCAATTAACCAGCCCGGATACTGGCTACTTAATTTCTTTTAACAACAATAATTCCTCCTCAATGAATTTTGGAGAGCAAATTCTAAAAATGTGGTCAGTTAAGGATATGATTAAACCAATTTTCACTTGGCGAGCATGACCGGAGAAGAACGACAAACACATAATTTTTGTTAGTAGGTTTTCTGTAAATCTTAAAATCTAGACTATTTTCAAATTTTAAAAGAAGAACATCCAGAAAAGGAAGTTTCTTATCCTCTTCTAGTTCTATTGTAAAATAATTCCTCCTCCTCATAATTCCATACTGAAATTATGTCATTCATATATCTCCCCCGAAATTTGTGTTTTAAGGAATATGAACCTAAGGCTATTGCTTAAATATTTTATCTACGTCAAGAATATTACTCTGTAGTAAGTACTACTAAATTTGAGGATATTGAAAAAAATATCCGAGGATTCGTTAAGGGGAAAGTTGAACGAAATCAAAACATATTTTGTCTATACAGGTCGCTGATACCGGCATATCAGCAATATTTTTGGAACCACTTATCATATCAAGAGGAAACTTCATGGAAACCAAAAGGTAAACTGTACCTGCTATTACTACTATCAATACTGCTGCTACTACTGTTACTACTAACAATTATAATTAGGATATTGTAAGAGGGGCCAGTGATAAGAAAGTATACACACAGTTTAGTTGTTAGAGGTGATTTGAGTTTGTTTTCTTTAAGAAGTAGTAGGCTAATCAATATGGTTAGGCTTTGGGAATTTTATTTTTTGTGATGACTAGGGTGCAGGTGAGGAAGGTGACCTATTTTAAAATGTTGAAGGGCAGCTCAACTAGGGGATGGCTGTACCAAATTAAGAATATATTAGATCTATTTTGACATGTTGGGGGATGTTCTAGGGCTTGAGGACATGTTTGACCAAGTAAGTGAATTAGTTGAACGAATTTTGCAGGACCAAGAAATACACGCAAGGCAAGCAAAGCGTTCGCTTTCGAATTCACTGGGTCCTTATTTATTGTCGGTCGAAGGGGGTTTGGGGTGAAGTTTTATTCTTTAAGGTGGGGTTAAACAAAAGTAAAATGAAGCTATTAATTGAAATGGGGACTCACAGTTTGCCACTGGACCAAAGAAGAAAGTTTATCGGGTGGCAAAGGTCAAAAGCTGGTCCTTATTTTTTTCCTATGTGTGGAAGTTTAGATGAGAGTGTATACCACTTGATGTGTGAATGTGAGGAGCTGATTGATTGGAGCATTGATGTTTATGGTAGGGGGATTATGATTTTGAGTGGTTGGTGAGAGAGTTTGGGGATGAGTGTTTTTTGGGTATAGCTTGGCATAATTCCCTTGTCTCGGGATGAATCAAAGAAGTGGATTTCTGTAGGATTATGGTAGGATTTGTACAATTTCTTTGTAATTGTTCTTTGTTTATATTTTTTGCCATGGCCTATGGGCTTTTAGTGCCAATAACTTATATTCTATTATAAACTATTACTGCTACTACTGTTCCTACTACTACCACTACTACTATGATACTAGTAAAATTAAGGATACACGGATTAAGGTGAAAATTTGACAGAATGTTGAGGGGAAATCTGAAGTAAGTCAAAACAAACTATAAGCATGCACATTCTGAAATGGGCGCATCTCAAGAATCGATTTGGGGATTATATGGAAACTTTCGGAAAATACTTGAAGGGGAAGATCAATTGACAAAAAGGTAATATATGCATGTTAGTCCTAACGCTCATACCACTGTTACTTTTACTTATGCTACTACTGCTACAAAACTACTTCAACTACTGCTTCAATCGCAACATCCTGTAAGGCTTAGAGAATTAAGGTGAAAAGGACGTCAAAAGGGTGTTAAAACTGCATCTCAATAATTTCTTGAACGACTTAACGTGTCAAGGTGAAACTTCCGGGACACCATGAAAGCGATGTTCAACTGACCAAAAGGCAATATGCACATACTACTACCCCTATTAATACTGCTAATACTACTACTAATACAAAAATAAAACTACAACTACTTCTACTACCACCGAAACTACTGTGATAATAGTACTATTAAGGCTTAGTCTATGAAGGTAATATTTGAGAGAATATCGATAACAAATCCGTATTAAAAAATGACACTATGCACATTTAGATTGTCTAAATAGTATATCTCAGAATTGATTTGTGCATAAGGATGGAACTCTCAGAGAGTACTTAAAGGGGAAGATCGACTAACCAAAAGGCAATATGTACACTCTACTACTACTACTACTGCTACTGCAACATTTTCTAGTTCTACTACTACTATAAACATTGCTCCAATCACTACAGCTACCACAAGTAATTGTAAGGTGAAGAGTATTAAATTGAAAATTCCAAGATGTATATGAATATGCAGGTTATCGAAAGAGCAAATCGACAATATCACAGCAATAACTGATTGTATTAAGCTGAGCAGTTATACTACTGCTGTAAACTATTAAAACTATGCCTAAGGATATAAAGGTGAAATTTTCAAAGAATATTTTGAGAATTTCTGTTGTACGTTTGGCAACCTGCCATCAGTATACAGGTTGTCAAAAGGGCATATCAGCGATATATTAGGAACAGTTTCGTGTGTTTAATTGAAACTTACAGCACTTGTTGTTGGTGATGTTGAACTAACCAAAAGATAATATTTGCATCATAATACTACTGCTTCTACTGCTCCTACAACTGCTCCTACAACAAATAATACTACTGCTCCTACAACATATTGCTACTATTATCATTACTACTACTAATAATACTGCTACAAAATTTAAGAGTACTTCTATTAACTCTACTCTTACTACTGCTACCAGAACTACTGGTGTTACTACTACTACTAATAAATCTAAGAGTGTTAAGGTGAAAATATTATACAATATTGTAACTTTATTGAAACAAATCGAAATTCCAACATAGGTTGTCAAAAGGACGTATCAGCAATACTTCAGGACTGGTTGATGGTATTAATTTCAAAATTTCATTGTGTGTTAAAGAGGATGTTTGAAAACAAGGTGCTGTATGCATACTGCTATTAATGTTGCTACTGATACTACAACTATTGCTACTACACAAGCTAAGGGTATTAAGGTGAAGCTTTCAAGAATATTTAGGCGGATGCTGAACTAAATCAAAACAAGTTATAATAATTTAGATTGTCAATAGGGTGACAAAGCAATATCATAATAACAACTTAAGTTACACCCTTCTGGGAAAGTTGTGATGTATCTTGAAGCCTAGTAGCCAGAGGACACTATGTATATACATTTAATACTACGTCTAGGAATATTGTAACTAATTATACTAAGGGCATTAAGATGAAACGTTTATGAGAGTTTCAATTGAACAAAAAAACTATACGCATGCAAGTGTTAAAAGGGTATATAAGCAATATCATAGGCAGCACTGCTCTCTCATAGCTAGTAATATCATTGATATTTTAAAGGAGCAAATTTGATTGGAACTTCAACGTTCTAGTACCCTTTTAATTGTCAAAAGTGGTAGAAAGGCGGTCAGCCCTCCTCTCTAGCTCATAAGTTTCCAACCACCAATCAAATTTAAGATAGTGATCAGGATAGCTGAACGATGTTGCAACTGCATCTCCAGAGCTTTTACGTAGGTCAACCTCCCACAGTTTCGCAATTTGTCTATTATGTTTTAAACTATATATATAACCTTAAGATTATCAAAAATCACTGTGTAAGTGCTGATCACCAATAAGACATCGTTGCAGTATCCCGAGAACAAATAAGGGTGTTATTTTTTAACTTCCAGGGCTACTTCAATTGCTACTTCTGTTCTTAAAATTTAACTAAATCAAAAGAGTGGAGATGTACCCAAGCATTCAAAGAGCATAGATAGATTTTTTTCCCAATAGTATAAAACTTTATGTTCAGGTCAACTTAAGGAGGTATAAAATTAAATTAACCACTACTATTTACGTCCAAATTTTTAAAAGGGTATATGCTGTTAAAAATTGCTGAAAATTTTTTCCAGCATTAAACAGGCCAAACTATAAATTCTTAAAGAAAAACTGAGAAGATTTAAAATATTATTAGCTTTTTCCTTGACAAGACTATGTCAGTATAAAACGAACAGAAATTAATTAAAAAAAACTTTTTCAACAAAATAAGTTTTTCAAAGAAAAGTAAAAAACTGCATTATATCAAAAATGAGCAAAAATAAAATCAAATATTCTACCAATCGTAAAACTACCACAAATCAGCATTGGTAAATAAATGAAACCCAAAATGAACAGAAATTACAGTAAAAAACTGAGTCAAACCGAAAACGAGCAGAAGCTAACATTAGTAAGCTTCAAAACCTCTATGCCTTCCTGAAGCCAGAATATAGCTTATACTTCACTTAATTTTTTTTTCTTTTAAATGTCTTCACTTTTACAAAGTTAATAAATCAAATATTATTAACATTTTGAGGAACAAATATCACCATTATATATAAAACTGACAATACACATTCACACGTATTTTTTTCACTAAAGCCCAATTTATGTTCTGGTGTTTAAAAATCATTGGAGTTTTGAGCCCTACTCATATCAATTTCTGCTCGTTCTGAGTATACTCGGTTGTATTTCAATTTCTATTCGTTTTGGGTTTCATTTATTTAGAGATGCTGATTTGAGGTAGTTTTACGCTTGGTAGATTATTTTATTTTATTTTCGCTCATTTGTGATTTAATGAAATTCTTTACTTTTCTTTTGAAAATATTTCTTTGTGGAAAGTTTTTTTATATTAATACTAGCGAAATGAGCAATGAAAGATTTCACATTAGCTTTATGTACATCTAACTCAAAACGATTTTTGTCTATTAATAATTATGGGTAAAAATTATTACAACTGTTTCCAATTTTTTGTTTAATTATTTCCCATGTTTTTTTTTTATTTCCAGGTGAAGCCATATTACTAATAGAATTGGAAAAATGTTTTTTCATTCATTCTAAGAATTTTTGCCAGCAAATTTTTATAATTCTTAAATAGCATAATATCATCAGGTGCTGGATATTTCACTCTTATCTTGTATAGACGATTCTTTTCATTAACTGATGATTAACCATGGATTAATGAGTCACTGAGTGACTCATTAATCCATGGTTTTCGTGGTAAAAAAATTTATAATGTTTTTTTTTCAGAAGGGCAGTGATCTAATTATTTATTTAATGCTCTTTAAAAAATATCCGGTGATCTATTAGGATCTCTCTATTCTAAAACTTAGCTCCGATTGAAGTCACCAAGGTCTACTTTTAAATTATATAAATTCTTAAGAGAAAAATTATTCTTTTTTGTAATAATTTCGATAATCAAAGTCTTCTGAATTTTATAATGCGACATGATTATGCACTGATCTGATGATTCATCCAGAATCACTGATGTTTAGCCTCACATGTATAAGGCGAAAGAATATTGTCAATAAGCGAAGTAGATCGAAGTAGAATCGAAGCCGAATTGGCTAAACGTGACCAGACAAAAAAACTGGATATAAATTACCGGAAAGACACCATTGTAAAATCTGTAATACATAGTTATCAATCCATGATGATCTGAAGGCAAACATCTTGTTAAGTTAGGTGCCAAGGATCCATATTAAAGGTGCCAAGGATCATGAATGAAAAACGAAGACTTGAAAGGCAGACTAACATATTTTCCAATCTACTTATAAAATTTACTTTGAAAAACCAAATGAAATAAAACAGACCTTCTTTCTAATTCTTTTAATCTTGATAACGGGATTTAATTCAAATCGCTATCCATTATCATAATGTGTGCCACGCGATGTACATAAATAGTGCCACGCGAAAAGATAACCTACTAGTCCCCTCCACGGAGAAATGATAACATTGAAAATCATACTGAATGGCTTTATCTCATTGAGAATACCATAATACTCTGCTGTGATCTATAATGTAATAAATAGCACTTAGACATTGATAAAGAAAAAAAGAAAAATGAATCTTCGATGAGAAACCGTATTAATTCTCCAAGATCCACTCCTGGACCTGCTATTGCTAAGCTCTCTTCTAAAATGTTTGTGCTAGAGGGGGGGGGTATTATAAGTGATCTTACTGTGAGTTTCCTTTGGATCTTGGGAGCTTAACGTCGATATAACATAAGGAATACCCAAATCGAGAATATGTCCTGGGAGCTAAAGAATTGAGGAATTGGAACAGAATTTATTGTTAAAAATTTATATTTTCTTTTTCGAACTTTTTGAATTTCACACTGAAAACACTCAACAACGTTTCGGATTCTCAGAAATGTGATTAACAAACGTTAGTAGCAGTTTTCTGTAGAAAATTGCAGAAACACAATTATTATAATTTTTTTTGTCAGAACAGCGGAAAAAAGCCTTAAATTATAGGCTACTCGTATTAGTAAAACAACATTAAGGAAAATTAAACTTTATTTTTCTCGTGGGTAGGATATCCATGATTGGTTATTTTGACAACCAATAAAAATTTAGGGAATAATGGCAGAGAAAAGAAGATTCTGAAATGATTTTGAATAAGGTTTAAATAAGACATATGAAACATTGTAACGGCAATAAAAAATGACAAATGTGGAATCAGAATATTAGAACCAGAAAGATAACTAGAGAATGAACGTCATTTGCTTCAAAAGCCCGTTCTTTATTTTCAATTTTTTCATGCATTTTCAATATATGGTAATACAAGTATCCTGTCTGCAATGGGTAAGTTCCAGATGGAAATTCTAATTTCATATTTATTTACTTTAAATTTAGTAGGAATTAACCGCCTAACTTGGAAATATTTATTATCTTATGCCTTAACACGCGTTATGGTAATTCTAATGGTTAATTAGTAAAATATAAACAAATTTGAGTACTAATACCTTAATACTTATCAAGCCTCATAGATTTGGTCATTTGCCTCGATTTTTACCTATTTAATGATTATTATGCAGAGGTTAATGCATAAAATATTCTAGTTAACCGTATTCACGAAATTTAATACAATGGCAATTTTCTATCATTCCAGCAGTTAATTCACTCTCACAGGGAACGACAAATTAAATTTCTATATTATTATTTTTTTTCTCAGAGTTGAAATTTACTCAAAGACAAAACGTCCTACTTACTACTTACTACTTACTAGTCCAACTATTTATACAACGTCATCTATTTCATTACCATGTTCATTATTTTAAATCGTCAAATAAATTTTTAACAGATGGCAATAGATGCGTTCTGTCCATAAAAGATCCGATTTAAAAGATATCACTTCACATGTGATTATTTTTTGACTAGTGTTTTAAGGTCTTCGTGAATTATTCTTGGATGTATCTGTTAAACATAAAAGATTAACATCTTGACCAAATTAATTGGGGGGGAGAGAGAAAAGGGGAAATTCTATCATACAGAGAGAGAAAAGTCAAGCAAGAGAGAAAAAGACTGAACAACAGTCAGCAAAGGCTGGTAGCAACCAAGTTTTCATCATTATCGAACTATTTATTGTCTTTGACGAACATGCTTAAATATGTGCAAGTCTTTAATAGATATGTATTCTGCACACAAAGAAAAACCTGATGAAAATCGCTGCAAGAGGCGTAATTTGGTTTCTGTAGAATTCTAAAGTCAATGGTATATTTAAAACCCAAAATGAAGAAAATAAAGTTAAGAAGTGGGGAATAAAAGAGGAACAAGAAAGAAAAAGCAAAGTAGTAACTTTAAGATATACTCCATCATCAATCACTAGGCAATTTTGGAATTTCAATACAATAATCACTTAACACAGGCAAATTAAAAAAGTTTTAATAAAAATAATTATATTCAATTTTAATTTTTGCTATTCAGATCTATAGCTAATGAAAATCCACGCCCAGCACCTCTGATCTTAATAAATACTTCCAATGGCAATTCCCCTACCACGTCTTCTTCCAACTACGGGAGGAGTTTAAAATAAAATAATTATTATTATAAAAATTGTATTTTTATTATAAAAATAACCTTGGAGGGTCTTTTCACCGGCTCTTTTACATTAGACCTTCTCAGATTTAATTTGAGAAAGTCCTAATCGATTTCTACATCTTCAAAATCAGGAACAGAATCTAAGTCTTCCTTATCCCAAGTAACCACTGATGTTGGTCCTGAGCTACTTGCATGAGGTCGGTTTGCTGGACACTCAATATCATAAAAGTCACTACACAAGTCAATCACTAATAAAGCCCATGCCCTGACTGCATGGACTGAACAATAATTAGGGCTGTCTTTTTTTTCATGAAACTTAAATGCAATCCCCAATTCAAAGTCGTACTGGTCTGTCTTATAAGCAATAGGACTTATTGGAACATCATGGACATACTTGGCACCTTCTTTTATTAGTTGATAAGAGAAGGCGTAAATATCATGGACCTTGTATAGGGGTTTTGTATAGGGGTTTAAGTAAGTGAAGGTGCTAAAGACTCTTAAATACACAGCTAATTATTCCTTTTTTTTCCTTCTTTAACTCAGAAAAGTAAATTTTGAAGCATAAACTTGTCAAAATTCTCAGTCTTCCAAAGCGTATTTTTTCTCCAGAGACCTTCATTTTGTCACTATTGGAAACAAAAATGAGTTAATAAGAAGGCTACATTATAACACAGCATCTTCTACCTTTATTATCGCCCACACTTTCTAATAGTTCTCCTGTAAAACTATTAAAATTTGTATTCGGAATAGGGGTCTATAATATGTCTCTGTAACCTTTTGATCATAAATCGTTTGCACTGTTGTCATATCTCTATCAATACTCTACCCACAAGAGTGTCGCCGTTCCGTTTTCAGCTCGGTTTCGGTTAATGTTATTGGGGTACTTGCAACACTGTACCGATAAGGGTCATTATCAATTGACCTTCGAGCTTTATTGTTACCTGTAAATATATAGCATAATCTAAGATTTAAAGCAATAATTAAACACATATTTTTAGTTACAACTTATTTAATTATATGTATGAAGTTATTAATTATATGATATGTATGAATTATATGTATAAATTAATATATAATTATATGTATAATATATACATATAATTTATGTATAAATTATAAGTATGAATACGATTAATTATATGATATATTTTTAATAAATGATGGAGGAGGTATTCAGATGCTAAATTTAAACAATTCCCCTTTTTACATTCTTCTTGTTTTAAAAAACATCACTTGGAATTTACAATAGATTCCTTCTGGCTTCTAGAAGGTTTATTCTGAATACAAAGTTAATAAATAAAAAATTAATACAATCATCAGAAAAACAAAAAGGCTCTTTTTTCTTTTTTGGCCTTCAACACAAGCTTTATATAACTTATTCTTTATTATTCAATTGTCAAAGACATGTCAGACATGTTAACATGTCCAATTTGAGATTGTACGATCAAATCACTTGGTTAAATTTTTGACTTAGGGTGCGAACATGAATATTTCCTAAAAAAAAATACAGACAAGTGCTAAAAAAGACTATAGAAAATATTAAAATCCTTGAATGTTAAATAATTTGTTTATGAGTCAATACGACTGAATCCATAATAAACTGTACTTAAGGAAATTGTCTGCATAGATACATTTTTAAGCCGGAAAAAAATCTTTTTTTTATAAAAAAAAACTGTTATTCTATTTACAATTGAAATGAAATTAAAATATAATAATGGGATAAAACCTTCAATTAAGGTTGTGGAAGTCAAAACTTTCGTTTATATATATACAAATAGAAGTCAAAACATTTCGGCTTTACATCCAGAATCAATAAGCAAAAAGAGAAGAAAAAAGCAAAAGTACATACTGGAATAACATAATAAGATGAAAAAACATCTTATTTAAATCGTAAAAAAATGAGTGGAAAAGCAATTGTGGACACAGACCCCAAAATGACAATTGTTGCTACTTCTGCTAAAACCTAATCACAGCGGAAAGCCACCTGAAGTCAAAACACCTGCATAAGCTCCTCCTCTTTTCGGACATGGTCCTCTTTTCCTCCATTAATAAAATTCCAGTATCTGAATGAGTTTTAATTTTTTTTGGTAAATAAAGACAAAAAGTTAAAAACAAACATACTAATAACAAAACACGAAGTTTAAAAGAAAAAAAGTGCGCAGACTATCTAACAATGAATATTAAGGTTTTAAAGTAATCCAGTTTCATATTTTTCAATACAAAAGATGAAAAATAACTACTAGGGGTGATTTTTTAGCTCACGGTAGAGTGTGATTAACAACAAGGAGTACCATAGAGGGCGTTTCTTACTGTGCAAGACATCTGTGAGATGCTAAGAATTTTAACAGATATTACTAAATACTCTTTTGCTAATTTATTCGCTAATTACTAAATACTAGTCACTATTTTACTCTACTAACATCTCAATTAATTGGAAAAAACAGCTCCAGGACCAAGGCTGTTTCCAGGGGGAGGGGGGGTAGAGGGTTTGTCCTCAACCTCAAAAGAAATGTTTGTACGACTCCTAAAAAAGTAACAAAAATGAATATAAACATTACGCACTTCAAAGCCCCCCCCCCCCATCCGAAAAAACCTTATATACATTCTCAGGACTCATTGGAAAAATAAAAAGATTCTAATACAGCTTCGGTCGTCTGTTCGGCTATTTTTAATGACAAAAGAACACGTTTCTTAAGACACCATATACATCTGTCTTAGTAATGCGAACAAACTAAACGCTTCCTTAACATAATAAGAAACAAAGTTCTTATACTGCCATCGGGAGACATTGATATTAATTATGTATATTTTGATTTATTAAAAATAACATGGGCGAGGGGAATACAACCCTGAAAAAAAATGTAAGTTTTATCAAAGCATATGAAACCTTCAAAAGAAATCTCTAGCAATTCAAAAAAAAATTCAAATGGAGGAGCTAGTAGCCCTATACCCATCCCCAGCCTGACTACGTAACATAGCCTATGAGGTGGAAGTGTCTCTGATAATCTTATTTCCCGACCACTTACAAAGTAAGAAGACACTCTGCAAAACAAAGAAGCTAAAGTTGACCTCTCCAAAAAAGTATTGTTTTGCCCAATACTGACCAACTTAATCGGGCTTACAATTATTAAAATATTGATTATTAAACCCTCGCAACGAATAGGTTAACAGGATCTGAATAGAAAAGAGTCAGTAGTTTACTTACCTACCGGTACCTTAATGGTCAACTCGACAGTTGTACTGTTTAGTAGTAGTAGAACAATTTTACTGAAAATAAATATTTTCATATAATATCACAACAAAAGTGTAGCTTGTAAGGATGTGCTAAAAAAGGCATGGAGAAATGGTATGGTATGGAGTATGGAGCATCAGACCATTTACCGAAACCAAATTAAAAGTAAATAACAAAATACTACAATATAAAGCCCCAAAACAACACAATAAAAATACAGAAGAATTACCCACTGAAAATATAATTCATCCGTTTCGAAAGCTTACCTACCAAGCAACTCCACACGCGAATCAGATTTAAACTGGTTAAAATTACCATGATCCTTAGTATCCTTACTAAGTTTGTTCCGAAGCTTTGAAGCTCTATAAACAAGAGAAAAAGAATACCTACTAGAAGCAAGTATAGGAACCTCAACATTTCCTCGCATCCGAGTAATGTGTTGGTGAACATCTGACCTCTCACAAAATATACCTAAAAAACAATCAGGAAGGCCCTCATTATGACAGTTATACGAAAATCAAAGTATAAAAATAATGCAATACGGATGCAGGCGTTATATTGATTTTACTGTAGACCAACCTCATGGACTCCCGGTTCCCCACACCACAAAAGACTCGGATAGTATTATTCTGGATCCCATGGATTGGACGAAATAACGAGAGGAAAGCACAAAGCCATATTGAGGAACAATACAAAATACAAGGGTAAATAAGGGAAAAATATAACAACCGAAAAATATTTGAGGGGAAAATATGTTTTAATTTACGCATCATACCTAGATTACGCAACAGTATTTTAGAAATCGACTTCACATGTTCCTTAAATGATAGGGTTTCATCAACATTAATTCAGACGTACTTGGTGAATCGTGTACGTTTAGTAATTCCTTGCTCATATATCAATACAGTGATCCAAGGATAAAAATTCAGAGATTTAGAAAAAATAACAAAATTTGACTTACCTATATTGAAGTCAAGGTAATTGATTTTTAGCCATATGCATATCTTTGTCATTGCTGCATTTAATGTTGACATAAGCAGTTGTTCCGTAGGGGCAATACACATCAGCGTTGTGTCATCGGTAAATGAGGGGGCAGTGACCTGTGTTTCTCTAGGTTCATTATCAACAAAATCAGTAATTCTGGGTAGGGAACTAACAAAATCAGGTAGATCATTAATCAAAAATGAAAATAGAGTAGGACCCAATACGGAGCCTTGGGGAACCCCTCAATTAACAAAATTTTTACTAGACGAAATTCCAGGTAACTGAACATAAAGCTGTCTATTCTGAAGATAATTACGAAGCAAACTTAACTTTGCACCCCTTAGTCCGTAAAATTCACATTTTCTTAATAATATACGATGGTCGACAGTGTCAAACGCTTTAGCCAAATCCAAAAACACACCAGTTACCCTAAGCTTCTTATCAAACGCTTCATTAATTACCGAAGTAATAAACAAAACCGTCATTTCTGTTGTTCTACCTTTCCTGAAACCGAATTGATTTGGATTTAAAAGTTTATGTTGTTCCAGATGCTCATACATTCTATAATTAAGACATTTTTCTAGAACACAAGAAATGACAGGAAATAACGAGATAGGTCGATAATTCCCCAGATCATTCTTATTACCACCTTTAAAAACAGGGGCTGTTCTTGCAATTTTAAGACAATTAGGAGACTTGCCCTGTTTCAAACAAGCATTAATAAGAGAGGTAAATATTTCTGAAATTATTGGAAACGCTGTTTTTAAAACAAGAAAATTAATGTAATCACTCCCAACCGAAGTACTTTTCATCTCGAAGATTATATTACGAGTTTTATTTTGCGTAACGAGTGTTAGATTCATTCGTACATCAACAGAAGTCCCCATAAAAGTCTCAAGGGGAGCATCAACATCAGAAGTTGCTGTAGCGCGAGAAAGTCGAGCTCAAACAGTTGCAAAATGCCCCAACATGGCATTACAGATATCTTCTGGCTCACTCAAAGCTGACCCATCGCGAAAAATAATCTCATCAGGCAAAACAGAATCTTTTGAAGATAAAACATTTTTAATAATTTTCCATGTTTTAGCTGGGTTACCACAAGCTTCTTTAAACTTACACTCAAAATTTTCTTCTTAGCTCAGGAGTTTATTAAGAATATTTCTGTAATTTTTATAAATTCGTGTGTAAACTGGATCATTTTCATTCCTTACTGAATTTTTATATAACTTATCTTTTGTTTTGATGCACTGGAGTAAACTAGTTGACAACCACGGCTTTTTGGGTATCTTTTTTGACCATGTCCAATCCTCAATACAAGTTTTAATCAAAACCGAAATCGTTGTATCATAAAATCTTTGAAAGCTTATATTAATATCATCTGTATTCTTAACAAAATTCTTCCAATCTATGTCTGAAATCTCTTGTTTAAACTTTTCAAAATTATTCTGGTTGAGCACAGGGAAGGCACTCCTTTTAAATCTGGAACATTGCTTTCGCGGGATACCAAGTTTAAAACCTGCCAAAATCCCAAAATGGTCAGATACATCTATTACAATAACTCCTGGATCCAAAAAATTTAAATTAAAAAAAAAAATATTATCAAGAAGTTTTAACGTTAATGCTGTAACGCACGTACAAATATTAATAATAGGGAACAAACCGTATGACATGCATATTTGTAGAAAATCCATAGGAGTATTTGAATTCATGTCATACAGGTCAATGTTGAAGTCCCTGAGCAAGAAAAAAGGGTGTGATCTAGCAGGTAATTTCTCCAATTGTTGCTCCGAAAGATCCATGAACGCAGATTTGGACCCAGATGGTGGGCTATATAGTACTACAACGTAAACATTTTTTGGCTTAAGCCTAAGCTGAAGAATAAGCGGCTCAAATAACATCTCTGGATATAATATTCGATCATTTGTTACCAAAACCTCGATATCACTCTGTATATACGCTCCAATTCCTCCGTGTTGTCTAATCTGACGATTCTTTTTATAGAATGTATACCCTGGAATCTGTAAGAGAGCCGATTTCTGCTCGTTAAGACACGTTTCCATGAGACCAATAACCTGAAAAATTGAAAGTTCACATATCTCGCTAACAAATTGAAAGATGAATTCAACCCCTAACAATTAAGGTGGAAAACTCTGAGGTCTTCAGAATCACCACCACTATACTCGGGCTTAATACCATCTTCAAATAGGTACTTCGAATTACAAGATAAAAATTTAATGATTCTCGCCTGAGAATGGTAGAAGGGACCCTGCTCTATGATAAATTTGCCCTTTTACTTTGAAAGTAGGCATAAATTGAGCTCGATTTTCGATTTGGGCACCAAACGACGTCATTTGAAAACATGAGTTATATTTTCTGATTTTTGAAAAACGCTTAGATTCTGACGTAGTTCCAGTAAGCAAAGTCTTCAATGGCTCTGGGGGTGCAGCCAGTTGAGGAAGTTTAACTTTTCCTGAGGCGCAACACATTCCCATTGTTTCACCATTAAATTTCAAGGCCTTGCAGTAGGGTTAAATTTCAGACATAGTCCCGATATGAACACATCTCCTATAATCATCGACTGGGCTGTACCTGAATGCCATGCGATAATTTTCACGTTGCTCTTGTGATTCCTCGGCACGCTTTCCTTTGGCATTATCTCTTGAGGCCGCAAGCCTGTTTTCACGTTGCTCTTATGATTCCTCGGCACGCCTTCTTTTTTCACTTTCTTTAGCAGCAAGTCTGGTTTCGCGTTGCTCTGGTAGTTCCTCGACACGCCTTCGTGGACGAAAATTGCACATTCCTAATCTGGCATTATCTCTTGAAGCCGCAAGCCTGTTTTCACGTTGCTCTTGTGATTCCTCGGCACGCTTTCTGTTCTTACTTTCTCTATCAGCCGCAAGCCTTTTTTTGCTGTTCTTGTGATTCCTCGGCACGCTTTCTTTTCTTACTTTCTCTATCAGCAGGAAGTTTTTTGGCATAGACTCTTTGAGCAGCTTCCTCGGCTGTTGCCATTGTGGGTTCTTCAGTCATTTAACAATTAAATATTTTTCTGTCCACGATCTTATTACAATTACAAATTTGTCTTTGAACGAATTTCTTAAATACCTTTAATGACGTCATCGTCATAACAAACATGACGACAACTAACTTCATGACGACATGACAACATGATGACATGACGTCACTCGACAGACATAACACACATACAACTTATTTTTATATTTATAGAAGATATATATAAGTTGTATGCATGTTTGTTTTTTTGTATGTTTTTTTAAAAAGGCTTTTCATATGACGTCATTATAAGTATATAAGGCTTTGTGTATGACGTCATTATAAGTTGACGTCACACCGGGACACAAATGACGACCGGGACACAGGAAATATAAACGACGTATCCAGTTTTTACATACACTTCTCATAATTAATATACCCGGAAACAGGAGGGAGGGTGTCACTAGATATCCCTGATATAGGCAGCATGTTTCAAAATGCAATAATCCTACGAAATAGGATGACAATTTTCTTCTTATTTTAATCCACAGATTTAGAAAAAATTTCCCATCATTCATACAATTTTGGTCGTTTCCAGAATTCTTTTGTGTGTTAGTGATGTCTATTCCGATAATAGAAAAAAGGAAAAAACGGACTAAAGAGATCTTTGGTTCAAAACGAAAGAGGAAAGTCGAAAAGAAGACTGAGCAAATGAAAAAGAAAAAACCAACGACAAAGAAGAAAGTCCTAATGCAAGTGCTGTCGTTTAGAAAAGCGCTAAGCAAAAGAAAAACTATGTGCGAAAAACCTTCAAATTCAAAATATTTTGGAGACTACGAACTACCATACACAATTGATGCGAAATCTGTTGCAAACATCGGAAGATATCTGAACCACTCCTGCGATCCCAAAGTCTTTGTTCAGAATGTATTCGTCGACACACCACTAAGGTTCCCGTGGGTTGGTTTTTTCGCGAATTGTTACATTACCACTGGCTCGGAACTGACCTGGGACTATCAATACAAAATGGGTAATGTATCCGAAAAGCATTTGACTTGTCATTGTGGCGCAAACAGTTGTTGTGGACGTTTATTGTGATTGCTCAAAGTGTTTAAAAACTTTTTGTGTCATTTTAATAATGTCAGCTGAGTCATTTTTGTTCTAATTCTTTTGGACATTACCGACTAATTACTTTCTTGTGTAAGCGCCCTTTGCTACTGCAGAGATGTTGTATCTTGATTATTAAGTGTCTTTCATTTCGAAAGTGTTGAGGAGGCAACTGATGTCGTTTCGTAGAAAAATCACATGTTTTTTGGTTTTTGATAAAAATGTTTTTTAAATTCTGCTTCAACAAATTTACGAACTTTCAATAAACAAGAGAGATTTTTTTTTTAGCGTTGATTTTATCTATTTATGTATGACAGTTGGAGTTTTTTCTCTTTTTTTTGACACCGGTAAAGAGCAGCCTTTACTATATCACTTATAAACGTGGGTTCTTCTGCATAAAATTGTCTTTTTGAATTTTTAATTCCATGACCAATGTGAGGTGGAACACGTAAGTTATCTCCCCCATCTCCAAATGATGTAGTTGTTTGTGTTGATGTCCATATGTATGATCATGGGCCATCATCGCTACAACTCGTTACAAGTCTTAAAGATTAGAGTTCTGGTTCATTTTGCTCGCTTGTCTGTTGTACTTTATTTGTTTTTATCCTCAAGTCCCATCTGTTCCGTTTCGTTTTGATATGGACGCCATTTAGGGGAATTTAGAAACCCAATTCGTTCCATATTTTTTGAAAATGGATGCAAAGGCTATCTCCCTTTATGGATGCTCGCTCATAAAACATTGATTGTTTCTTACAGCTTCCTCACCCTTATCAAAAAGAAAACAAATTTCAGAATGAATTAAATGATTGCTGGAAATATTTTCCTTGTTTTGTAGTTCTCCGTAGCTCTTTTTTACTTCGGACTTCCCTGTGTCCCTTGGCAGATGCTTATTGACAAAACGATATTTTGGCAACACATGATCTGCAAGCCTAAGCCCTCTTAAGATCCTAGAAAAAACAAATCAGGATTTGATGACTAGACGTCATTTATTGCAATATTTTTCTCAACCAAGGAAAATACCGGCAATATGTTGCAAGACAATATAGTAAAAAAGATTTTTCATTGCTATTTATTCAAAGGTTTGCTTCTTCACAGGGATTATATCCATACTTATGAACTTAGATCGGCATTTTAACGTCAAATGTGTTTAAGAAAAAAGCCTTTTCACTGACAAGCCAGATTCTTGATGTAAGTTTTAGGATTAACAGTGGAACAAAGAAACGTTTTCTATTTTTACATGAAATCAATTTTGATATTTCACACACCCCCTCCCTTCCTACCACCTCTGGTAAATTTATTCTGCCTTCAATCCGTCTGTCCTGTTAAATTTTACCTGCGGTTATGATTATTAATGTAAGTATTGTTTGAACTCATGGAATAAATTACATTTTGTTTTGCTTGTATTTTCGATTATTCAAATTTATTGTGCATGCTGCTTGTACCTGCAGTTTGTAAAATAGATGACAAGGCGGCTGTGACAATTATAAGGATGACATACGCTATTCTTATAACTTTTCAAGAGAGACAAAAAACGGGAAAAAGCTAATAGGCTGTGGTCGCTCTGAAGGATGAGGCTAATGGAGATAAAAAGAATGTATTCTAAACTAATTTCGTATGCTCTTTTCAGCGGAATAAGTTATATTCAAGCATCCCAAGCAAATTCAAAATTATTTCATTTTATGGCATATATCTCCTTTTTCCCTTGACGAAAAAACGAGACAAATGCCAGGTCCTCATGTTATAGTTTCGTAAGACAATCCTCTTCTGTCATTTTGAGTTGCAACAAGACCTGATGAAAAAGAGACATACGCCGTTTAGTGGCTTTTTTCTTTTTATCTTGTTAACCGTACGAGATAGGACAATTATGACTACACCATTCGATTATTTGTACTAAGTTTACCCACGACACATACATAAATCATTTTTGACCAACATCTCATATGTCGCCCTTTTAATTATCACTGCCGAATGCTTTAGGGCTCATTGGAAAATATTCTTTTTTATTAGCTGTTTTTCCCGAAACTTTTTGGATCAGTTCAATGATCCAATCCAGAAAATCTCTGAAACTTTCATTTACTTTTTTCAATTACTGTGTTTAAACGATTAAAGAAAACGCAGTTCGAAAAGCAATTATTTACCATGACACTCATTATCGTATGGTGCTCCCTACAATTTCCTGCGTATCCTTTTAGTTTACCTTTTTTTGCTTATTTTTGTTTGATTTCTGTACCCTGGCCACACCCTTTCACGGAATAAATATCTCTGTCTATAAGAGAGAAAAGTTTTACCAATAGCTCATGAAAAAACTAAATGAAAGATAAAACTATTCTTTCTTGTCTCATTTCACTAATTAATTAAAATGGAATGAGGAACGTCGATAGAATAAAGTCTACAAGAAGAAGCAAAATATACAGCCGTGTATCGAAAAAAAGAACATTTAAAACTACTCGAAAAATATCTAACTGTGTTATAGCAAGAAATGGCGGCACAAAATTTTAATGCTATCAAAACCTTTGATAAATGCCATCCTTGCCAATTTTACAAAAAAATTATGTTCTACTACTACTAACAACCCACCGTAGCACCAAGTCCCCTGAGCCCAGGACAACTGCGCTCACTCCTCTCCCCAGCTATTTCGAAGCTTCATCATTTGTCCCCTCCCATGCAGTTCCAATTTTCCTCAAATCCTTTCTTATGATATATTCCCATTCCGAGACCCACTTTTTACTCGGCCCCAGTTGGGTATCCGAACAGCACAATCTTTTGGAATCTTTCATCCATAAAACGTGGCTTTAAAACATTAGCCCTTTCAAAATTAACCCTTTAAAGGGCTAAACGTGGATTTAGCCCTTTAAAACTTTCTTTCGTCAGAGCGCTTAAAAGAAGGATTGAACCGGATTCTCTTTTAACTAATTTTTTGATATACGATCCGTCAAACAGCACCTAAAACTGTCTAGACAATCCTTTTGTCAAGCCATTTAAAAACACTAACCATTTAAAAAATATTTCACAGCCTTCCACGTTCAGAGCTATATTTGACCATTGTTATAACCGTGGTTTCAAATATTCGAATCTTAGTTCGTAAACTTATCTTCCCATTCTTCTTAACTTTTTTCAACAACAAAAAAAGAATTACCTTGGCTATTCTAATTTTATATCTCCATTACATCCACCATTTGTACTAAAAATGCTACCCAGGTTAGTGAAGATATCACCTTGATCGGTTTTATTTTTGCCTACCATCTCTTTTCACCTCACTTATTCCTAGTCACTCACGTCTCGCTTCTCATATTATTTCAAAATTTTGAAACATTGTTTATTTCACTTCCTTACTCATAGAATAATCATACAAAAAACAAGATAAATCAAATGAATATTTATAATTTGCTAGCCTCCCTCCTACTTACTCCCATATTTGTTTTCACTTTGTTTCTTTTTCTGGCTCAAT
>NW_027068523.1:0-3366 GCF_032884065.1 Artemia franciscana
TTTCACGAATTTCTAACAATGACAAATATGGTTACCCCCAAAAAAAGTACCCCTATCACGCGGCGACCCAATTAAACCGACTCACCTTCAAGTGAAGAATCGGAAGAATTGGACTATACAATTTCACCAAAAACACAATTTTTCCCAGATAGAATCTCAACTGCTTACCCCCCCCCCCCTCCAAAAAAACGTTTCCCCGAAGGATATGGTAAACCCTGTCAAAGCAATAGGCGAATCTCTTACGTTATACGATGAATTAAATAAGGCTAAACAGACTCCTGGGGAAAAAGAGCCAGAACAGGTCAACCAGCCCCAGAGACAAACATTAAGAGAAGCCATGGATCTTATTAATTATCCAATTAAGACTAGAAGAAGTACATTTAATGCTAGTCCAGCCACTGGTGAACCCCAGTATCATGATATAACCGTTTCAAAAGCAAAACCAAAGGACTGGTTATCTTGGTAGGAAACCATGATGCAATCAATTCCCCATCCTCCTGAGGACATGGCTTTTAAACAATGGAGACATCCTAAGAAAACCCTCGACTCCTCAACTAGTTCCCAAGAATCATTCAACTCCCCTGAGCAAAGAATTCAACAAGAAGAACGAAGTAGTAAACCCTCTACATCACGAGGAGAAGAAATTTTTGAAGGTCAAGCAGGATCAACTCCAAAATCTCAAACATCTTCCAAAGAAATAAGTACTAAACCTACGAGTACCAGTTCCACAGAAACAGAAAGTGAATCAGACGCAGATAAGCTCAAGGACTCAGAAAGAGCCAGGTCACATAGTGTTGTTGCTCAAGCCAAAAAGGCACAACTGAAAGGTCAAAAGTTCCTAAAGAAACAATATAAAAAGTTCAATTTAATATCGTTAGCAAAACCAAAGAAAAAGGATGCCGAACCTAAAGACGAAAAGGTAACAACCAAGTCAGGCAGAATAGTCATAATACCAGACAAATTAGAATATTAATAACTATCAGATAGGGGTAAAATAAACAAATCATTTGCCATAAAATCAAGAATAACTCAAAAAAAAATTTCAAAAGGAACCATTTTGTAATATAGGATCCCTAAAAAAATGTACGTTTCAGGAAGTTTGCTAAGACTCAGATTGAAAAATTGGCCTACTTTGTCAAAAAGTGCTCAGTATTTTAAGTAAGTTCCAGATCATCTCTTTCTAACAAGAATATAATCATAAATTGCAACTGTTTTTTATAAAATATTCTACCGCAAAAAATAATTCATTAACATTAAAGCTTATTAATACCTCTATAACTAACGCTGGCCCAACAGGAAATTCAATCTTATATTTAAGGTAACCTTATAGCTTTGTACCATCATTTAACAAATACCAAATTAAAGTGCATTACTATCCCTAAAAATACATCAAAGAAGTAAAGTGCCGACAAACGCCCCCGCAAGCCGTTGCCGAGGAACAAAACGTGTTTCGGTTTGTCATCCATAACTTCCTAATTGCGAGTTTCTTATTGCAAACTAGTCCGATAAAAATATCCCTAACATAAGATTCTATTTTGGTTCGTACGCCCTCTCTGTACGGATTCCCGTCGTTGCTTCAGCTGATGTTGCCCCATCTTTTTTCCTCTCACTGAATAAAATACGCGCAAAGTATTAAAAAAAAAATTGATACAAATTCTTGTACGTTGTATTTCTATGCTTGTATTTCAATATTTTCAATTTAAAAAACTTTTCTTTTTATCATTTCAAATTTCTCTAAGTTGCTATATCCTTCTCAATTTAATTGATTACCCAATTTACTACCAAAATTTGTCCAAAGCAATTATAGAAACGGAATTTACTTCAATAATTCATGCCAAAGAAAATATTATTTACTCAAGTGCAATTTTGATTCAAGACGAAAATGGTGAGGAAGTGTGCTGAAACGTGGTACCTCAATTATGATCTTACAAAACTTGAAAATTTGTTCCTTTTTATAAATGTGCAAGAGAATTAAGAGGTCGTCTCTTGTAATTTCAATATTCTATTCCCAAACAAAAATATTCCAAATGCATGGCGGTTGGAAGGCTATGATGCAAAATTGTGTTTCTTTTCGACAAAATCATGCATTGGAAGCTTAAAAAATTGGAGAAAATAATGATCCAGAGTAAATCAAGATTTCTATGTAGTCTTATATTTAGCTGCTCCCTTTTGAACAGTGCTTTTACATTTACATGATATAGTGTTAGAGTAATACACATAATATACTATTCTTATTTACTATATTACCTTATATACCTCACGTTACTTCTAATGTACCTAAAGATTTATCATAAATTCAATTATCCTTTGAATTTTTAAATAATATTTATGTTATGCAATTTTTATGTAATAATGATGCTTCTTAGTTACGTACCGTTAGTATTACTTTATATGTTAACAATATGATTCTGCTTGGAAATTTTTATTATAGAAATTGGCACACTCTGACGTTGGCCGACGAAACGTCATGGTCAGAAATTGAAAAACACCTATCATGATTCATCAACCGCCGAAAGATGCCCAAATCACACATCTGATTCGACCCAACAGCTATGAACCAGATAAGTCACCTCTTAAGCGCCAGCTGCTGTCCCACGACCCTATCTCTTCTTCCAATTGAACTGTGTAGACCTAAAAAAACACAGTATTCAGCTAAGTAGGTACACCCACCACATACTCACGAAGACACCAACAAGATCCACAACAATCAACAGATCGCCTACATCAAGATACATCAAGATACGTTATCACCGACACGGACGTTGATGAAGTCCAGAAAAGTATAACATAAGTCCCAATTTTGTAATTTGTGTACCAAGTAATGTCTTTAAGGATTACCTTAGTTCATTAACTCATAAAACAATAAACAAACGCTCAAAAACAATTCATATGCAGAAGAGAGCAGGAACGGAACAGAAGAGCCGTAGTACCAGCAGTATTATTGTACTTAAATTGCTAGGGGATAGGTGTTCCGGGTCCCGTACTTCCCATTCTGTTAGAAGCGTAAAAACAATACAGACATAACAATTGCTGAAGTATTAAGCAATATAAATACTTTGAGGTGATAAACTAAAATGAAGTTATACCAGTTCAATGACTGAATCAGGCAAGGACACGAGAATTGTGAATAGGTGTGAAAGTAACAATCCAAGAATAAGTGATGAACAATTAAAGAAAGTGCCAATAATAAATTTAAAATTTAAATTAAAAAAAAGTACCAGTGGTGACTTGTTATATAACCTTGTATTTTTTACACTCTAATGTTAGAATACCAGGGATCAATTTAAGGGAAAATTTAATATAATACATAAAATTGATTATAATTCAAATAAAAACAAGCGATTGGAACCAGGTATTCACTAGGTG
>NW_027068524.1:0-3364 GCF_032884065.1 Artemia franciscana
AAATAGTAAAGAATGTGATTAAAGGCTCTTTTCCTATGTCAAAAGTTTTAGTTTTCGAGGGTAATAGCTTTGTCTGTGGAAAAAATGAAGATATTAGACTATTCTATGATTGCAAATGGTAAAGAGTGTGATTAAAGGCTCTTTTCCTATTTCAAAAGTTTTAGTTTTCGAGGAAAATAGCTACGTATGTTGAAAAAATGAAGATATTAGACTATTTTATGATTGCAAATGGTAAAGAGTGTGATTAAAGGCTCTTTTCCTATTTCAAAAGTTTTAGTTTTCGACGGTAATAGCTAGGTCTGTGGAAAAAATGAAGATATTAGACTATTTTATGATTGCAAATGGTAAAGAATGTGACTAAAGGCTCTTTTCCTATTTCAAAACTTTAGTTTTCGAGGGTAATAGCTAAGTATGTTGAAAAATGAAGATATTAGACTATTTTATGATTGCAAATGGTAAAGAATGTGATAAAAGCTCTTTCCTATGTCAAAAGTTTTAGTTTTCGAGGGTAATAGCTACGTATGTTGAAAAAATGAAGATATTAGACTATTTATGATTGCAAATGGTAAGAATGTGATTAAAGGCTCTTTCCCTATTTCAAAAGTTTTAGTTTTCGAGGGTAATAGCTTTGTCTGTGGAAAAAATGAAGATATTAGACTATTTTGTGATTGCAAATGGTAAAGAATGTGATTAAAGGCTCTTTTACTATTTCAAAAGTTTTAGTTTTCGAGGGTAATAGCTACATATGTTGAAAAAATGAATATATTAGACTATTTTATGATTGTAAATAGTAAAGAATGTGATTAAAGGCTCTTTTCCTCTTTCAAAAGTTTTAGCTTTCGAGGGTAATAGCTACGTATGTTGAAAAAATAAAGATATTAGACTATTTTATGATTGCAAATGGTAAAGAATGTGACTAAAGGCTCTTTTTCTATTCCAAAAGTTTTACTTTTCGAGGGTAATAGCTAGGTCTGTGGATAAAATGAAAATATTAGACTATTTTAGGATTGCACATGGTAAAGAATGTGATTAAAGGCTCTTTTCCTATTTCAAAAGTTTTAGTTTTCGAGGGTAATAGCTTTGTCTGTGGAAAAAATGAAGATATTAGACAATTTTATGATTGCACATGGTAAAGAATGTGATTTAAGGCTCTTTTCCTATTTCAAAAGTTTTAGTTTTCGAGGGTAATAGCTACGTATGTTGAAAAAATGAAGATATTAGACTATTTTATGATTGCAAATGGTACAGAATGTGATTAAAGGCTCTTATCCTATTTCAAAAGTTTTAGTTTTCGAGGGTAATAGCTACGTATGTTGAAAAAATGAAGATATTAGACAATTTTATGATTGCAAATGGTAAAGAATGTGATTTAAGGCTCTTTTCCTATTTCAAAAGTTTTAGTTTTCGAGGGTAATAGCTACGTATGTTGAAAAAATGAAGATATTAGACTATTTTATGATTGCAAATGGTAAAGAATGTGATTAAAGGCTCTTATCCTATTTCAAAAGTTTTAGTTTTCGAGGGTAATAGCTACGTATGTTGAAAAATGAAGATATTAGACAATTTTATGATTGCAAATGGTAAAGAATGTGATTTAAGGCTCTTTTCCTATTTCAAAAGTTTTAGTTTTCGAGGGTAATAGCTACGTATGTTGAAAAAATGAAGATATTAGACTATTTTATGATTGCAAATGGTAAAGAATGTGATTAAAGGATCTTATCCTATTTCAAAAGTTTTAGTTTTCGAGGGTAATAGCTACGTATGTTGAAAAAATGAAGATATTAGACTATTTTTATGATTGCATTGGACTATTTTATATTCGTCATTTGTGTCCCGGTGTTCCGGTCTGTAATTTCTCTTCGAACAATCCATGTTTCCCGGTCGTCATTTATATATCTTCCCTGTGCCCCCGTCCTCCCCTTTGTAGTTGTGTCACTGTGTCCCGGTCGTCATTTATATTCCCTGTGTCCGGTGTCCCAGTCTGTAATTTCTCTTTGAGGTTCCCGGTCGTCATTTATATCCCCTTCATCCCGTGTCCCGGTCGTCATTTGTGTCCCGGTCTGTAATTTCATCAATTGACAAACATGACGTCAGTCGACAAACAATTTCATGACGCATACAGCTCAATCCTTACAATGACGTCAGTCGACAAACCTGACGTCACTCGACAGACACACAGACAAATTATTTTTATATATTTAGATATATAGCTGTTGGGGGGTCTCGGTGGGGGGGGGAGGTTTCGCGCCCCCCAAGCCCCCCGCGCGCGTAAGTCGTTACACGCCTTATTAGTTACCTGCCATTGTAGTTGTGTCCCTGTGTCCCACCTCTGAATTGAGATAGATATAAATATATATATATTTTTTTAACTACATAAAACTTGCGAATATACAACATTCTTCGTTGTCCATTTTAACTACGTAAAACTTACGAATATAGGACATTCTTCTATGTCCCATTGTTTGTGCATATAAATAGATTGTTAGGTTTACCGACTCTTGAACATGCAACATAAAATTGTCCATGGGAAAAGCAATCCGTATTCAGATCTATACCTGATTATTCTAATGATTGCCCTTTAGCTTTGTTGATGCTGATTGCTAATCAAACATTCCCTGTGTCCCCGTCGTCATTTATATATCCCCCTGTGCCCCCCGGCACCCCCCTTGTAGATGTGTCCCTGTGTCCTGGTCGTCAGTTATATTCCCAGTATTCCGGTCGTCATTTGTGTCCCGGTGTCCCAGTCAGTACTTCTCTTTGAGTTTCGAGGTCGTCATTTATATTCCCTGTGTCCCGGTGTCCCGGTCATCATTTTCGTCCCGGTTGTCATTTGTGTCCCGATGTCCCGGTCTTTAATTTCGTCAGTCGACAAACATGACGTCAGTCGACACACAAACATGACGTCACTCGACGGACACAAAGACAACTTATTTTTATATATATCTATACTAACTGTTGGGGTGGTGCTTCGTGCCACTCCAACACCTAGGTGGTGGGGGTGATTCGCGCCCCTTAAGCCCTCCCGCGCGCGTAAGTGGTTACGCGCCATTGTAGTTGTGTCCCTGTGTTCCACCTGTGAATATAAATATATATATATATATATATATATATATATATATATATATATATATATATATATATATATATATTATATATATATATGTATATATATGTATATATATATATATATATATATATATATATATATATATATATATATATATATATATATATATATATATATATATATATATATATATATATATATATATATGTACAAGCAAATAGTGGAATATCCATGGGGGGAAATGCCAGCCCATTTTTAGCTGACTGTTTTTAAGTCAACTAGAATATAAATATATGG
>NW_027068525.1:0-3362 GCF_032884065.1 Artemia franciscana
AAATTACAGACTGGGACACCGGGACACAAATGACGACCAATACACAGGGAATATAAATGACGACCGGGACACAGGGACACACGTATTCAGATCTATACCTCATGATTCTAATGATTGCCCTTGAGCTTTGTTGATGGTGATTGCTAATCGACGATTCACCGTGTCGCCGTCGTTACTTATATATCCCCCTGTGCCTCCCGGCGTCCCCGTTGTATTTGTGACCCTGTGTCCCGGTCGTCATTTATATTCCCTGTGTCCCGGTCGTCATTTGTGTCCCGGTGTCCCGGTCTGTATATACATTCGTTTTTGAATTGGTCTTTTTTTTAGGTTTTAGTTTTTACCTTTTTTTTAGTTTTTTTAGTTATACCTCATGATTCTAATGATTGCCCTTGAGCTTTGTTGATGGTGATTGCAAATACTAATCAAATTGGGAATTGATTACGACCGGGACACAGGGAGTATAAATGACGACATAAGTGAAGACGACATAAAAACGACGACATACAATATAAACGACGACATATAAATGAAGGACATAAGTAAAAAAAAACTAAAAAAACTAAAAAAAGGTAAAAACTACAAAAAAACTAAAAAGAAAAAAGGGGAAAAACAAAAAAATTATTTCATCATTTACCGATTCAAAAACGAATGTATATACAGACCGGGACACAAATGACGACCGGGACGCAACTGCAACAGGGAAGCTGGGGGGCACAGGGGAATATATAAATGACGACGGGGCAATCATTAAAATCATTAGGTATAACTAATGGCAACAGTCAAGGAAGCTACTAAAAAAAAGCTGCTTAAAAAATAGCTTCCAAAACTGAAGCTCCAGCACAAAAAAAAGACTATTTTATGATTGCACGTGGTAAAGAATGTGCTTAAAAGCTCTTTTCCTATGTCAAAAGTTTTAGTTTTCGAGGGTAATAGCTAAGTATGTTGAAAAAATGAAGATATTAGTCTATTTTATGATTGCAAATGGTAAAGAATGTGATTAAAGGCTCTTTTCCTATGTCAAAGCCTTCTCCTATGTCCTAGCCTTCGTTACTTATATATCCCCCTGTGCCCCCGCGTCCCCGTTGTAGTTGTGACCCTGTGTCCCGGTCATCATTTATATTCCCTGTGTCCCGGTCGTCATTTGTGTCCCGGTGTCCCAGTCTGTGATTTCTCTTTGAGGGTCTGGGGCGTCATTTATATTCCTTGTATCCCGGTCGTCATTTGTGTCCCGGTGTCTCGGTCTGTATATATATTCGTTTTTGAATTGGTTTTTTTTTAGGTTTTAGTTTTTTACCTTTTTTTTAGTTTTTTAGTTATACCTCATGATTCTAATGATTGCCCTTGAGCTTTGTTGATGGTGATTGCAAATACTAATCAAATTGGGAAATGATTACGACCGGGACACAGGGAGTATAAATGACGACATAAGTGAAGACGACATAAAAACGACGACATACAATATAAACGACGACATATAAATGAAGGACATAAGTAAAATAAAAAAAATAAAAAAAAGGTAAAAACTACAAAAAAACTAAAAAGAAAAAAGGGGAAAAATAAAAAAAATTATTTCATCATTTACCGATTCAAAAATGAATGTATATACAGACCGGGACACAAATGACGACCGGGACGCAGGGAATATAAATGATGACCGGGACACAACTGCAACAGGGACGCTGGGGGGCACAGGGGGATTTATAAATGACGACGGGGCAATCATTAAAATCATTAGGTATAGCTAAAAAAAAACTAAAAAAGGTAAAAAACTAAAAACTAAAAAAAAGACCAATTCAAAAACGAGTGTATATACAGACCGGGACACCGGGACACAAATGACGACCGGGACACTGGGACACAGGAAGCGCCCGAACCAACTAGATGTTAGGGTGGCACGAACCTACAATGGCAACAGTCAAGGAAGCTGCTTAAAAAAAGCTGCTTAAAAAAAAGCTTCCAAAACTGAAGCTCCAGCACAAAAAAAAATAAAAAGAAAAGAGAAAAAACTAAAAAAACTAAAAAAAAGGTAAAAACCAAAAAAAAAAACTAAAAAGAAAAAAAGGGGAAAAACAACAATTTATTTCATCATATACCAATTGAAAAACAAATGTATATACAGACCAAGATACCGGGACACAAATGACGACCGGGACACAGGGAATATAAATGACGACCAGGACACTCAAAGAGAAATTACAGACTGGGAAACCGGGACACAAATGACGACCAGGACACAGGGAATATAAATGACGACCGGGACACCGGACACACGTATTCAGATCTATACCTCATGATTCTAATGATTGCTCTTGAGCTTTGTTGATGGTGATTGCTAATTGACGATTCCCCGTGTCGCCGTCGTTACTTATATATCCCCCTATGCCCCCCGGCGTCCCCGTTGTAGTTGTCACCCTGTGTCCCGGTCGTCATTTATATTCCCTGTGTCCCGATCGTCATTTGTGTCCCGGTGTCCCAGTTTGTGATTTCTCTTTGAGGGTCTGGGGTGTCATTTATATTCCGTGTGTCCCGATCGTCATTTGTGTCCCGGTGTCCCAGTCTGTGATTTTTCTTTGAGGGTCTGGGGCGTCATTTACATTCCTTGTGTCCCGGTCGTCATTTGTGTCCCGGTGTCCCGGTCTGTATATACATTCGTTTTTGAATTGGTCTTTTTTTTAGGTTTTAGTTTTTTACCTTTTTTTTAGTTTTTTTAGTTATACCTCATGATTCTAATGATTGCCCTTGAGCTTTGTTGATGGTGATTGCAAATACTAATCAAATTGGGAATTGATTACGACCGGGACACAGGGAGTATAAATGACGACATAAGTGAAGACGACATAAAAACGACGAAATACAATATAAACGATGACATATAAATGAAGGACGTACGTAAAAAAAAAAACTAAAAAAAAGGTAAAAACTACAAAAAAACTAAAAAGAAAAAAGGGGAAAAACCAAAAAAATTATTTCATCATTTACCGATTCAAAAACGAATGTATATACAGACCGGGACACAAATGACGACCGGGACGCAGGGAATATAAATGATGACCGGGACACAACTGCAACAGGGACGCTGGGGGGCACAGGAGGATATATAAATGACGACGGGGCAATCATTAAAATCATTAGGTATAACTAAAAAAACTAAAAAAAGGTAAAAAACTAAAAACTAAAAAAAAAGACCAATTCAAAAAGGAGTGTATATACAGACCGGGACTCCAGGACACAAATGACGACCGGGACACCGGGACACAGGAAGCGCCCGAACCAACTAGATGTTAGGGTGGCGCGAACCTACAATGGCAACAGTCAAGGACGCTGCTAAAAAAAAGCTGCTTAAAAAAATAGCTTCCAAAACT
>NW_027068526.1:0-3360 GCF_032884065.1 Artemia franciscana
AAGGCTCTTTTCCTATGTCAAAAGTTTTAGTTTTCGAGGGTAATAGCTACGTATGTTGAAAATATGAAGATATTAGACTATTTTATGATTGGAAATGGTAAAGAATGTGATTAAAGGCTCTTTTCCTATGTCAAAAGTTATAGTTTTTGAGCGTAATAGCTAGGTATGTTGAAAAAATGAAGATATTACAGTATTTTATGATTGCAAATGGTAAAGAATGTGATTAAAGGCTCTTTTAGTATGTCAAAAGTTTTAGTTTTCGAGGGTAATAGCTACCTATGTTGAAAAAATGAAGCTATTAGACTATTTTATGATTGCAAATGGTAAAGAATGTGATTAAAGGCTCTTTTCCTATGTCAAAAGTTGTAGTTTTCGAGGGTAATAGCTACGTGTGTTGAAAAAATGAAGATATTAGACTATTTTATGATTGCAAATTGTAAAGAATGTGATTAAAGGCTCTTATCCTATGTCAGAAGTTTTAGTTTTCGAGGGTAATAGCTACGTATGTTGAAAAAATGAAGATATTAGACTATTTTATGATTGCACATGGTAAAGAATGTGCTTAAAGGCTCTTTTCCTATGTCACTAATTTTAGTTGTCGAGGATAATAGCTACGTATGTTGAAAAAATGAAGATATTAGACTATTTTATGATTGCAAATGGTAAAGAATGTGATTAAAGGCTCTTTTCCTATGTCAAAAGTTTTAGTTTTTAAGGGTAATAGCTACGTATGTTGAAAAAATGAAGATATTAGACTATTTTATGATTGCAAATGGTAAATTATGTGATTAAAGGCTCTTTTCCTATGTCACAAAATTTCGTTTAAGAGGGTAATAGCTACGGATGTTGAAAAAATAAAGATATTAGACTATTATATGATTGCAAATGGTAAAGAATGTGATTAAAGGCTCTTTTCCTATTTCAAAAGTTTTAGTTATCGAGGGTAATAGCTACGTATGTTGAAAAAATGAATATATTAGACTATTTTATTATTGCACATGGTAAAGAATGTGACTAAAGGCTCTTTGCCTATTTCAAAAGTTTTAGTTTTCGAGGGTAATAGCTACGTATGTTGAAAAAATGAAGATATTAGACTATTTTATGATTGCACATGGTAAAGAATGTGATTAAAGGCTCTTTTCCTATTTCAAAAGTTTTAGTTTTCGAGGGTAATAGCTACCTATGTTGAAAAAATGAAGATATTAGACTATTATATGATTGCAAATGGTAAAGAATGTGATTAAAGGCTCTTTTCCTATTTCAAAAGTTTTAGTTATCGAGGGTATTAGCTACGTATGTTGAAAAAATGAATATATTAGACTATTTTATTATTGCACATGGTAAAGAATGTGATTAAAGGCTCTTTTCCTATTTCAAAAGTTTTAGTTTTCGAGGGTAATAGCTACGTATGTTGGAATAATGAAGATATTAGACTATTTTATGATTGCACCTGGTAAAGAATGTGCTTAAAGGCTCTTTTCCTGTGTCAAAAGTTTTGGTTTTCGAGGGTAATAGCTACGTGTGTTGAAAAAATGAAGATATTAGTCTATTTTATGATTGCAAATGGTAAAGAATGTGATTAAAGGTTCTTTTCCTATGTCAAAAGTTTTAGTTTTCGAGGGTAATAGCTACCTATGTTCAAAAAATGAAGATATTAGACTATTTTATGATTGCAAATGGTTAAGAATGTGATTAAAGGCTCTTTTCCTATGTCAGAAGTTTTAGTTTTCGAGGGTATTAGCTACGTATGTTGAAAAATTGAAGATATTAGACTATTTTATGATTGCAAATGGTAAAGAATGTGATTAAAGGCTCTTTTCCTATGTAAAAAGTTTTAGTTTTCGAGGGTAATAGCTACGTATGTTGAAAAAATGAAGATATTAGACTATTTTATGATTGCAAATGGTAAAGAATGTGATTAAAGGCTCTTTTCCTATTTCAAAGGTTTTAGTTTTCGAGGGTAATAGCTACGTATGTTGAAAAAATGAAGATATTAGACTATTTTATGATTGCAAATGGTAAAGAATGTGATTAAAGGCTCTTTTCCTATGTCAAAACTTTTAGTTTTCGAGGGTAATAGCTACGTATGTTGGAAAAATGAAGATATTAGACTATTTTATGATTGCACATGGTAAAGAATGTGCTTAAAGGCTCTTTTCCTATGTCAAAAGTTTTAGTTCTCGAGGGTAATAGCAACGTATGTTGATAAAATGAAGATATTAGACTATTTTATGATTGCAAATGGTAAAGAATGTGATTAAAGGCTCTTTTCCTATGTCAAAAGTTTTAGTTTTCGAGGGTAATAGCTACCTATGTTGAAAAAACGAAGATATTAGACTATTTTATGATTGCAAATGGTAAAGAATGTGATTAAAGGCTCTTTTCCTATGTCAAAAGTTTTAGTTTTCGAGGGTAATAGCTACGTATTTTGAAAAAATGAAGATATTAGACTATTTTATGATTGCAAATGGTAAAGAATGTGATTAAAGGCTCTTTTCCTATGTCAAAAGTTTTAGTTTTCGAGGGTAATAGCTAAGTATGTTGGAAAAATGAAGATATTAGACTATTTTATGATTGCACATGGTAAAGAATGTGCTTAAAGGCTCTTTTCCTATGTCAAAAGTTTTAGTTTTTGAGGGTAATAGCTACGTATGTTGAAAAAATGAAGATATTACAGTATTTTATGATTGCAAATGGTAAAGATTGTGATTAAAGGCTCTTTTCCTATGTCAAAAGTTTTAGTTTTCGAGGGTAATAGCTACCTATGTTGAAAAAATGAAGATATTAGACTATTTTATGATTGCAAATGGTAAAGAATGTGATTAAAGGCTCTTTTCCTATGTCAAAAGTTTTAGTTTTCGAGGGTAATAGCTACGTATTTTGAAAAAATGAAGATATTAGACTATTTTATGATTGCAAATGGTAAAGAATGTGATTAAAGGCTCTTTTCCTATGTCAAAAGTTTTAGTTTTTGAGGGTAATAGCTACGTATGTTGAAAAAATGAAGATATTAGACTATTTTATGATTGCACATGGTAAAGAGTGTGATTAAAGGCTCTTTTCCTATGTCAAAAGTTTTAGTTTTCGAAGGTAATAGCTACGTATGTTGGAAAAATGAAGATATTAGACTATTTTATGATTGCACCAGGTAAAGAATGTGCTTAAAGGCTCTTTTCCTATGTCAAAAGTTTTAGTTTTCGAGGGTAATAGCTACGTGTGTTGAAAAAATGAAGATATTAGACTATTTTATGATTGTAAATTGTAAAGAATGTGATTAAAGGCTCTTTTCCTATGTCAGAAGTTTTAGTTTTCGAGGGGTAATAGCTACGTATGTTGAAAAAATGAAGATATTAGACTATT
>NW_027068527.1:0-3359 GCF_032884065.1 Artemia franciscana
TTTTCTACAATTAGCCATGGGTTGCTGCCCAAAACTATTTGTTTTTAATTCTAACATCCGTTGATTTTTTAATTAAAATCGAATAGTTGTGGGCATCAAGTCATGGCTAATTGTAGAAAAAGCCAAGGTAGATAGTCCAATTGAGTGTGAGGCAATTCTGGTATTAACCCCCCTTATTAGGATTGTATAAAAATAACATTAGTTCATTTTTAACAGATAGTTCTATATATTATCCGTCCATGTATCATACCTGGGGTATTAGAGCTAAAATAGATAGTCATAGAGCTAAGATAGTCATAGAGCCTATAGTTTTCCAAGTGCTTGGTTAAATGTCACGGGTAAACGGTGGGAGTAAGTGCAATATAGATATAAGTGTATTCTTCCCCCTTCAGCTTTTGCCTGACAGTGGTAATCTTTGACTCTTGCCTCTGGTGAAAGGTTTATGTGAAATACAGATTTCATGTTATGACCAGTTGTGGGGTGCGATGTGTGAATGCAATATTGCCTATCAAATCAATTGCAATCACATGCGTCTGTCTCAGTCGCATTAAATTGAGCCATCAAAGTAATTGGGTAACGAAAGGCGGTCTGTCGGACGAGCCGTAAAAAAAGAAAGAAAAAAGAACACTTCAAACAGGACAGAGTTGCCGAAACAATAAATTTTTCACTTTTTAATAACTGGCATGAAGCTTCAGGCACTCGTCCTATATTGTTTTTAATGGCTTTCGTTAAATTTTTTTACCGTATATAGGAAGGAGGATCAGCAAACAATAAAACTTTACTTACAATTCTGTTGTTTCAGCTGGGATGTTTTTCGGTACTTCTTTGAATTTGGCCTTGCTGCACCTGACAATAGTTCCAGAACAAATGCACTTTGGAGGGCAGTAGTTTTCGCCTACGCATCCTTCGTCAGAGTCACCTATAAGAAGAATCGGATAAGGTTAGAGATTGGAATCATTCATCAGAACAATTTAGTACTTTGGATTGTTACAGCCAAAGAGACGAGATGTGGTGGTATTTTAATGCCACATCAACTTCTACTACTTGCTGACATAATACATGTTTGCATCATTGTAATGATGTTTTGATTGTGTCATTATAAAACTTTTGTCATGATTATAAGAATATATTGTCATGCAAGCATTAATGCTCAGAGATTAGCGTCATAAAGATGATTCCATCAGAGGATTAAAAATTCAACTATTCTGGTTTGTTGGCTGGGAAAAACTTTAGGCAAGTTGTCGTTCATTTTTATCTTATTTGCCTCGCAAGATGCATGTGAGTTTTCCTCTCATAGCATTCATATATAATTTATATCGCCTTATATGCATAATAAATATATATATAATATGTTTTTCATAATCATATATATTTTTGTCATATCATAATACAAAAGTAGATACTGCTGGAATATCATTTTTAAAACTGAGATGCATTTAATGGTTGTTTTCTTCTTCTTTTTCACGAACTGAGAATTTATTAAGAAAACTTTTGAAAAAGTAAGTTTGCAGAAATACTAGCAGGCAGAGTAAAATAAGGCTTACATAGCTAGCAAAATTTTAAATAAAATTAAAAATAGTTTCTCGCTATATGGAGACCCAAATGCCATTAAGGTTCTATCCTCCGAAACCTACAGGACTAAACCTCGAAACATACCACCTGTCTCAAGGGCCTCTAATGCTTCTGGGGCAGTAACACTCAAGTATCGGCCCATTTGCCGTATCAGAGAGCCTTTACAATTTGAAAAAAAATAAAGATATTCAGAGTTACCAAGGGAACTACTTAACTAGCCAGGAGGGGGCGGAGGTTAGAATTTAGAATTCGAAAAAAAAGACATTCAGAGTTACAAAGGAAACTACTTTACGAGCCAGGAGGGGTGGAGGTTAGAATTTAGAATTCAAAAAAAGGATAAAGATATTCGGAGTTACCAAGGAAACTACTTTACGAGCCAGGAGGGGGCAGAGGTTAGAATTTAGAATTCGAAAAAAGGATAAAGATATTCAGAGTTACCAAGGAAACTACTTTACGAGCCAGGAAGGGGCGGAGGTTAGAATTTAGAATTCGAAAAAAAAGACATTCAGAGCTACAAAGGAAACTACTTTACGAGCCAGGAGGGGTGGAGGTTAGAATTTAGAATTGAAAAAAAAAGATAAATATATTCATATTTACCAAGGAAAATACTTTACGAGCCAGGAGGGGGCAGAGGTTAGAATTTAGAATTCGAAAAAAGGATAAAGATATTCAGAGTTACCAAGGAAACTACTTTACGAGCCAGGAGGGGGCGGAGGTTAGAATTTAGAATTCGAAAAAAAAAAGACATTCAGAGTTACAAAGGAAACTACTTTACGAGCCAGGAGGGGTGGAGGTTAGAATTTAGAATTGGAAAAAAAAGATATAAATGTATTCATATTTACCAAGCAAACTACTTTACGAGCAGGAGGGGCGGAGGTTAGAATTTAGAATTCGAAAAAAAGATAAAGATATTCATATTTACCAAGGAAACTACTTAACGAGACAGGAGGGGGCGGAGGTCAGAATTTAGAGTTCGAAAAAAAAAGATAAAGATATTCATAGTTACCAAGGGAACTACTTTACGAGCCAGGAGGGGGCAGAGGTGACACATTTATTTTAATCTGAAACATGTCGCTGCTTGAATTATCTATTAAACTTTTAATTCACTTCTATGGATTGAAAGACAATGGAAAGCATTCGCTTATATACACCTTCCCCTCCTCTCCCCCTCCTATAAAAAAACAGTGTCCTTTACAAAGGTACTTACTGCTGCATCTGAAATCATAAGAAGGGACTTCCTGAATAGGCATTCCATTAAGCGGAGTGGGAGAATGACATCTAGGCGTTCCAGTAGAGACTTCTTTCTCTTTTTTTCTCAGCCAGTCTCCAAACCATGATAGATGGCATGAACAATGGAAGGGATTTCCAAGCAAGTTGCTAAAATGGTGATAAAGGTAACCATAAAAAAAAGGTGAAATTGCAATATATGGGAAAAAATGGTAAGATAGTAATCATTGCAAGGAAACGGCGTAAAATTAAAACTTTTTCAAAAAATTAGGAAACTTCGTATCTATCCTAACTATTATAGTTATAAATACAAATTCAGTCATTATAAATATTTGAATATAATTATTATAATTACAAAAAGAATTAAAATAGAATTACTCAAAATTAATATCTAATTCCGAAATAATTATTAATTAACAGCTAATTTTCAAACCATAACATTTCGAATATATTTAAATAAACAGAATGTATAATTTTTGGAACGAACTTTTCTATATCTCATCGTTTTTTAGCTTACAATTTTTTCATCATAATATCATTTATAAACGAACATACACACT
>NW_027068528.1:0-3339 GCF_032884065.1 Artemia franciscana
ATTGATCAGGTTGGGAGCTTCAGTTACCTTGGTAGTATTATTAGTAAAGATGGTGGGAGCAGTGAAGATGTTAAAAGTAGAATAGCTAAAGCTCAGGGTGTTTCTTCACAGTTAAAAAAAGTTTGGAAGAATAGAAAGATAAGCCTACAAACCAAGATTAGAATATTGGAAGCTACAGTGATGACAGTGGTCAAATATGGCTCTGAAGCATGGACACTCCGAAAAGCAGATGAAAATTTACTAGATGTTTTCCAGAGAAATTGCCTACGGATTGTTCTGGGTACCCGGCTGACTGACCGTATTTCAAACAGTAGGTTGTACGAAAAGTGTGGTTCAATCCCGCTTTCTGGGGCTATAATGAAAGAAAGGTTGAGATGGCTAGGCCACGTTCTACGGATGAAGGATGACAGATTACCGAAGATTGTCCTTTTTGGCCAACCGTCTGGGGCTACACGGAAAGCAGGTCGTCCTTGTCTGGGTTGGGAGGATGTCATAAATAAGGATTTAAAGGAAATGGGAACTTCCTGGGAGGGTGTAAAGAGGGAGGCTTTAAATAGATTAGGTTGGAGGAGGAGCGTGCGTAGCTGTGTTGGCCTCAGGCGGCTTGGTGCTGCAGTGAGTTATTAGTAGTAGTAGTAGTAGTTTAATGACGTCATCGTCATAACAAACATGACGACAACTAACTTCATGACGACATGATGACATGACGTCACTCGACAGACATAACACATAGACAACTTATTTTTATCTGATGATAGAATTAATAAAATCTGATAGAGCTGATAATTTAATTAACAAAGACGTGTTACATATTATAAAGTAAGAATTTATTGTTTTTGTATATTCTTTTAGTAATGTGTTGTTCTGGCATTAACTTACTTCATTGCAGTTTTGGGTAAAATTTAGTAACAAATAAAGATAACCATCCCAATGGTAAAGAGGAGGGGAATGTCATACTCTTTTTTCGTTATATTCACTGTAGTTAACCACTACCTTTTTTTAAAGTACGGGAAATACCAAATGTTTCTGGTGGATGAGAGAGAGCCAAGTTTTCACAGGCATTTTTAAAAATTTTCTTCCAAAAAAACTTTACAACGAATAAGATATGCATAAAAGACTTCAAGTCCATGACACAATGATGTGTTTCTCCATCGCTTTCATCTCATGATGTTTTGTACTTCTTTGTCATTGGATGGATGTATTAACCTAGGCCTATCTGATTATAAAAGATTTGACCAGAGTTGAATAAATATAATTAACCAACTGAACGTCTTTGCGATGTTGTAGTAGCCTGCTGCTTCTGCTAGTCAGCCCCGATTTATTAAACTAACTAGGGGGATGGGAGGGAGAGTATACTCGACGGAGGGTTGTAAAACTCAGGTTGAAGACTTTCGACCATGGAAATTATGAGGGTAGCCTTTTCATGCTCCCTAGCCTTTCAACTAAGGATAGGGAATGCACAGGTGTCATTTTTGGCGTCATACGGCACTTTGTGACGGGGTTGTCAAGACGAGTTTATCAAAAGCATTTAGATATAAAAATTAGCTTTTAAATGAGACTTTAAACAGCTCTTTATGGTGCTGTAGGAGCCTGCTATTTCTGTTAGTCAGTAGACGATTTATGAGAAATATTAAAGGGTCTGGAAATGAGAACACATAAAGCCGGAATTCTAAATCTTGGGTTTATTTTGTTTTAACTCTGGATGTAATGATAATACCGTGTTGACTCTTCCCAGCCTTTCCATCCTGGAATCGGCACCTAGTGCATTTTTGTGTGTCTTATGGCACTCTATGATGGTATTATTAAGTCAAATTTGTTGAAGTGACTAGATATAAAATTCAGCTTTCAGATTAACCATTAAGTCGCTCTTTATTGTTATTAAAGTGCTCTACTAACGGCAAATAAAAAAAAAAAAAAAAAAAAAAAAAAAAAAAAAAAAAAAAAAAAAAAAAACGAGTGCTACCCATGCAAAAAAGTAATTTTCCTTGTCGTTCAAGGTGGGGGCTGTAATTTTCCTCCAATTGGTATTTTGAAAGTGGAGATTCCAGCAGTCTGCTTTTCATTTCGATCAGACGCCATTTTCGAGGGGTTTCAGGCTCTTTCAAAATTCCTTATCTTAGATGTATCCCTTAGATGTATCTTTATTTTGAAATTAATTAGCTTGAAATAGGCTACGCAAGGAGTTCCATAAAGGTTGAGCTTGGTAAGTAGTTTGTCTTGTTTCCCCGGTTGAAGAATTATACAGCATATGTAAGTTAAGAAAATCAAATCAAAGAGAATATCCATTATTTGCAATAAACAAAGGAAAAAAGCAGACAAGATACAAAAATCGATTGTAGTAAGTTGTGCATTTGCCTGTAGCTTAACGGTAATAAAAAAGATGAAGCACTAGCGATGCGTTGGGACATAAAAACTATTTTTCTGTACCCTCACATAAATGTGTTTTTAGAATTAGAACGACTTTGACATCAGAAGACAAGTTTACTAAGCCTAATGATTTCCTAGGAGGTCAAGAAAGAAAATTAAAAAGGTTACGAAAATCTAAAATTAGAAATTGAAGAATGATGATCAGTTTTTACTCAGAATTATATCAAGGGCTTAACAGACTGAAAAACTGTTCCTTAGCATGGCTTATCACTTTTTGCGCCTAGCTCTGATATTCAGTCAGTCGCATAAATAGCATAAATTTTACTTCTTGTGTAATTGTAACTTCTTTCCACTTGTCAGTTTTTGCTTCAAAATAAGAGCGTATTTTGACACAGAAATTCGGTCTATATAGAAATGTTGAAGCACAAAGGTAGTGAAAATTATGTCTGATTGTCTGAATTGGTTAGGTTGAAACTTATATAACCATATATATCTTTAAAAAAATAGAAAAAAATAATGAATTCGATTTTTAAGAAAAAAAAGACCTTCACATTTTTGCAGTTATGCAGGTTTTAGCAGTAGCAGGCAACAAATTAAAAAAAAAGAATACATGAATACACCTAAATTGGACACAGAAGACGAAAAAGGTTTGTGTTTTGATATGATTGGTACTTCAAGCATCAAAGTTGAAATGATTTTTTATTAGGAAAAGGTAGAACCGAGAACTGAAGTGATTTTCTCCTAAGTATGTTTTGTGTTTAGCTAAACGATTTTTTTTTGGTCTGCCCATTTGCTCTCTGGTTTTTTAAACTGATGTATGGTAATAGTGGCATCCGATCGTGGACTGCAAAATTTAATTACGAATATTTTAAAAGCTGATTTTGACCATAAACGATTTGTAAAACTGCTAATTTACTAACATTTTTCATTCACTTTTCTTTATTTTTACCTAGTTCCTTTTTTTTAAATTAT
>NW_027068529.1:0-3337 GCF_032884065.1 Artemia franciscana
GCTCTTTTCCTATTTCAAAAGTTTTAGTTTTCGAGGGTAATAGCTTTGTCTGTGGAAAAAATGAAGATATTAGACTATTTTATGATTGCACATGGTAAAGAATGTGATTAAAGGCTCTTTTCCTATTTCAAAAGTTTTAGTTTTCGAGGGTAATAGCTACTTATGTTGAAAAAATAAAGATATTAGACTGTTTTATGATTGTACAAGGTAAAGAATGTGATTAAAGGCTCTTTTCCTATGTCAAAAGTATTATATTTCGAGGGTAATAGCTACGTATGTTGAAAAAATGAAGATATTAGACAATTTTATGATTGAAAATTGTAAAGAATTGGTTAAAGGCTCTTTTCCTATTTCAAAAGTTATAGTTTTCAAGGGTAATAGCTACGTATGTTGAAAAAATGAAGATATTAGACTATTTTATGATTGCAAATGGTAAAGAATGTGATTAAAGGCTCTTTTCCTATGTCAAAAGTTTTAGTTTTCGAGGGTAATAGCTACGTATGTTGAAAAAATGAAGATATTAGACAATTTTATGATTGCACATGGTAAAGAATGTGATTAAAGGCTCTTTTCCTATTTCAAAAGTTTTAGTTTTCGAGGGTAATAGCTACTTATGTTGAAAAAATAAAGATATTAGACTGTTTTATGATTGCACAAGGTAAAGAATGTGATTAAAGGCTCTTTTCCTATGTCAAAAGTATTAGATTTCGAAGGTAATAGCTACGTATGTTGAAAAAATGAAGATATTAGACAATTTTATGATTGAAAATTGTAAAGAATTGGTTAAAGGCTCTTTTCCTAAGATAAAAGTTTTAGTTTTCGAGGGTAATAGCTACGTATGTTGAAAAAATGAAGATATTAGACTATTTTATGATTGCAAATGGTAAAGAATGTGATTAAAGGCTCTTTTCCTATTTCAAAAGTTTTAGTTTTCGAGGGTAATAGCTACGTATGTTGAAAAAATGAAGATATTAGACAATTTTATGATTGCACATGGTAAAGAATGTGATTAAAGGCTCTTTTCCTATTTCAAAAGTTTTAGTTTTCGAGGGTAATAGCTTTGTCTGTAGAAAAATTGAAGTTATTAGACTATTTTATGATTGCAAATGGTAAAGAGTGTGATTAAAGGCTCTTTTCCTGTTTCAAAAGTTTTAGTTTTCGAGGGTAGTAGCTACGTATGTTAAAAAAATGAAGATATTAGACTATTTTATGATGCAAATGGTAAAGAATGTGATTAAAGGCTCTTTTTCTATTTTAAAAGTTTTAGTTTTCGAGGGTAATAGCTACGTATGTTGAAAAAATGAAGATATTAGACAATTTTATAATTGCAAGTGGTAAAGAATTTGATTAAAGGCTCTTTTCCCATGTCAAAAGTTTTAGTTTTCGAGGGTAATAGCTACGTATGTTGAAAAAATGAAGATATTAGACTATTTTATAATTGCAAATGGTAAAGAATGTGATTAAAGGCTCTTTTCCTATTTCAAAAGTTTTAGTTTTCGAGGGTAATAGCTTTGTCTCTGGAAAAAATGAAGATATTAGACTATTTTATGATTGCAAATGGTAAAGAATGTGATTAAAGGCTCTTTTCCTATTTCAAAAGTTTTAGTTTTCGAGTGTAATAGCTACGTATGTTGAAAAAATGAAGATATTAGACTATTTTATGATTGCAAATGGTAAAGAATGTGATTAAAGGCTCTTTTCCTAATTAAAAAGTTTTAGTTTTCGAGGGTAATAGCTTTGTCTGTGGAAAAAATGAAGATATTAGACTATTTTATGATTGGAAATGGTAAAGAATGTTATTAAGGGCTCTTTTCCTATTTCGAAAGTTTTAGTTTTCGAGTGTAATAGCTACGTATGTTGAAAAAATGAAGATATTAGACTATTTTATGATTGCAAATGGTAAAGAATGTGATTAAGGGCTCTTTTCCTATGTCAAAAGTTTTAGTTTTCGAGGGTAATAGCTACGTATGTTGAAAAAATGAAGATATTAGACTATTTTATGATTGCACATGGTAAAGAATGTGATTAAAGGCTCTTTTCCTATGTCAAAAGTTTTAGTTTTCGAGGGTAATAGCTACGTATGTTGAAAAAATGAAGATATTAGACTATTTTATGATTGCACATGGTAAAGAATGTGATTAAAGGCTCTTTTCCTATTTCAAAAGTTTTAGTTTTCGAGGGTAATAGCTACGTATGTTGTGGAAAAAATGAAGATATTAGACTATTTTATGATTGCACATGGTAAAGAATGTGATTAAAGGCTCTTTTCCTATTTCAAAAGTTTTAGTTTTCGAGGGTAATAGCTACTTTTGTTGAAAAAATGAAAGATATTAGACTGTTTTATGATTGCAAAGGTAAAGAATGTGATTAAAGGCTCTTTTCCTATGTCAAAAGTTTATATTTCGAGGGTAATAGCTACGTATGTTGAAAAAATGAAGATATTAGACTATTTTATGATTGCAAAATGGTAAAGAATTGATTAAAGGCTCTTTTCCTATTTCAAAAGTTATAGTTTTCAGGGTAATAGCTACGTATGTTGAAAAAATGAAGATATTAGACTATTTTATGATTGCAAATGGTAAAGAATGTGATTAAAGGCTCTTTTCCTATTTCAAAAGTTTTAGTTTTCGAGGGTAATAGCTACGTATGTTGAAAAAATGAAGATATTAGACTATTTTATGATTGCACATGGTAAAGAATGTGATTAAAGGCTCTTTTCCTATTTCAAAAGTTTTAGTTTTCGAGGGTAATAGCTACTTATGTTGAAAAAATAAAGATATTAGACTATTTTATGATTGCAAATGGTAAAGAATGTGATTAAAGGCTCTTTTCCTATGTCAAAAGTTTTAGTTTTCGAGGTAATAGCTACGTATGTTGAAAAAATGAAGATATTAGACAATTTTATGATTGCAAAATGGTAAAGAATGTGATTAAAGGCTCTTTTCCTAAGTTAAAAGTTTTAGTCTTCGAGGGTAATAGCTACGTATGTTGAAAAAATGAAGATATTAGACTATTTTATGATTGCAAATGGTAAAGAATGTGATTAAAGGCTCTTTTCCTATTTCAAAAGTTTTAGTTTTCGAGGGTAATAGCTACGTATGTTGAAAAAATGAAGATATTAGACAATTTTATGATTGCACATGGTAAAGAATGTGATTAAAGGCTCTTTTCCTATTTCAAAAGTTTTAGTTTTCGAGGGTAATAGCTACGTATGTTGAAAAAATGAAGATTATTAGACTATTTTATGATTGCAAATGGTAAAGAATGTGATTAAAGGCTCTTTTCCTGTTTCAAAAGTTTTAGTTTTCGAGGGTAATAGCTACGTATGTTGAAAAAA
>NW_027068530.1:0-3337 GCF_032884065.1 Artemia franciscana
GGCCGATATTATTGTCTATTTCTACGATATTATTGTCTTGCATATGACTCATAGAAATAGTAGATAGACTAGCTAGAATCAAACTTTCACTGCTGAATCTATTAAAAGTTTTATTGAAGTTTTATTAAACGGGGCGGTGTTCGTGGATTTGCTTACTAGGTCAGAGTTATGGACTTGCATATGAGAATATGCGTATGACTCATAGAAATAGAATCAAACTTTCACTGCTGAATCTATTAAAAGTTTTATTGATTCTTGCTAGTCTATCTACTATTGATTCTAGCTGGTCTAGAATCAATAGATTAGAATTCTAGAACCATATGCAAGACGTCACATACGAACTAGTGCTATTCTATTGATTCTATTAGAATCAAACAGAAAGTTTGATTCTAGATTCAAATAGATTTGAATCTATTTATTGAATAGTGAAAAAGTCTTTTCTAAAATGACGTCTTGCATATGACTCATAGAAATAGTAGATAGACTAGCTAGAATCAAAATATTTTTCACAAGGACTTGCATATGAGAATATGCGTATGACTCATAGAAATAGAATCAAACTTTCACTGCTGAATCTATTAAAAGTTTTATTGATTCTAGCTAGTCTATCTACTATCAGAATAGAATAGAATAGAATAGGTTTTATTTGCACAATCTTTCGTAGTCATAAAACTAAATGGCGCTTGTGCTTACAAAAAAGAAAAAAGGATTAAATCAAACGACAAAAAAAAAAATCAGAAGGCAAATAGTTTAAAATCAACAATTGTTATACTTTGATACAAAGAAAGGGATGAATGAGTTGGAAAAACGATTTGTGCGTGAAGGAGGTGCTGCTAATCTGTCAAATTTCTTCAACCTAGTACTTCGATGTTTCACTAAAACTGGTGGTAGTATCGATCTGTATTTATCACTTCTGAGAAGATATTGGCCAAATTCAAGGATCAAACTGAGACAATGCTCTTGAAGAGAGGGAATTTGTAAAGTTGGTAATGCTAACTTATATTCGGTAAAAGCATCGCACAATATTACTTTGACTGCTCTTTTTTGTATTGACTCAAGCTGGTCACTTAGGTAAATAGTGTTATTGACTTGTGGGCCCCATACGGGACATGCATACTCTAAAATCGGTCGAATGTAAGTAAGATAGGCTATCCTTAGTTGTGTCACTGAAAAACCAAATCGACGCATTAGTATAAGTGTCCGCATCGCACTATTTGCCTTTTTGATAATTGTATCGACATGGAGGCTGAAAGAGCAGTCGATGCTAAACTTGACACCAAGCACTACTGCCGAAGATTCACTAGGATAAGGAGGAGGAGGGCACACAAAGTCTCTCTTCAGGGGATTAAAGCGAAGGATTTTAGTCTTTCCTTCGTTGATTTGGAGGCTGTTCGCAGTACATTCATCTTTGAAGTTTTTGATTATTTCGTTACAGAATTTGGGGACAGCCTCAGACTTCTCAACATTGTACTTCAGTAGAACTGACAAGTCGTCTACATACTTAAATCTTTCTTCATAGCCGGAAAGGATGAAATTTATCACTGCCAAAAACAGTAGACTAGCGAGCTTAGTACCTTATGGGGCTCCGCATGTAAGCTCGACCCATTCGGAGTCGGTATCTCCTGGGAAAAGACTGTAAACGCACTGATAGCGGGCTTGTAAAAAATTGATCACTAAAAGGAGAATATGTTTTTGCGCACCCATGGTGCGTAGATTTGTGATAGCAACGGAATAGCAAATAAGATCAAAAGCCTTTCGGTAGTCTACGAGGAGAAGGTCGACTATAGCACTTCCTCGGTCGAGCCAGTCGACAATGAGATGGTACATCCGTACTAAATAAACAGTTGTGCTGCTGCCTCTTAAGCATCCATACTGATACGGTTCTAAATGTGCAGAGACCTGTGACATAAGTTTGCGGTAAATAAACTTTTCTGCAACTTTAGAAAGGTTCGGAGTTATTGATATAGGCCGGAGTTGATCACAAGATTTTAGACACCTTACTTTTGGAATAACGCGGACATATGCTCTTTTCCAAGCACTAGGGAATACTTGCTGAAGGAAACATTGGTTGATTATAGAAGAGAGTGGCTTAGCAAGAAAAATGGCGGATTCACGTAACAGCTTTACTGGAAGCTCACCTGGGTAGGACGCACAGTTCGCTTTCAGTCTTAGGAGTTCCTTATAAACAGTGAATTCAGAGACCTCACATACGTCCTCAATCTCTGCACCAGCAATGATAGCATCAATTTCTGATTTGGTGATTGATGGAAATGAGGTACAAATGTCAGCAAAAAAAGAATTGACTTCATTAGCTGAGGTTAAGGTACCGTCCTCTTTGAGGAGCCTTAGATCTCTGAGTGTTGTCTTACCGGTAAGTCTTTTTACTGAGGAATGCCATTTGTGGGGGTCTATTGTGAGTAAGGGAGTAATTTTATCCCTCACATACTGCCTCTTGGCACGCTTGTTTAGTTTAACAATATGATTACGCAACTTGGCTGAAGCTACGGTATCAACAGCGATATGAAGGCGACAACGGGTTTTTATTAAATTCTTTAGATCATTGGTTATCCACGGTTTATCAGTGTCACTCACAGTAATGACTTTTACGGGAAAACAAGTCTTAAATTGCTCCTGAAGCAGAGTATTCAGCTTATTAACTTTAATATTTATATCCTGTTCAGAGCAAATGTCCTCAAACTGATAATTACCGATCCAGCGACCAAATGTAGATATCGAGTCCTCAGTAAGTGGTCGCACCGTATACTTGACTCGTTTTGGCTTCGGAATTGCCGAACTGGCTTCCCAGAAGATGATAAAGTGATCAGAATTCAGAAGGGGTCCTAGGGATCTCGGTGCGTAATAAAAGTCTGTCAAGTTGGTAAAAATCAAGTCCAGTATGCTGCCACTTTGATGGGTAGGTATTGTAACGGCTTGTCGCAAATCTAAAATATTTGAAACCCATTGCCTATTAGTTTGATTGAAGTCTCCGGCAATAACAAAGCCAGGAGAGACATGCTTGCGGCGCATTTTGTCTACGAAAAACTGAATGTGTTCAATCAAGTCTTTCCTGTTTTTAGCACTTTCAGGATAATAGACCGAAGCAACAATTAAACATGAAAATCTTTTTGATAAACGTGCAGGTTTGCATTCGGTCCATAATATTTCGTGGTCGGAGTCAAAAGGCTCACTTAACAGCCTTGAGGATAGGTCATTACGAACATAAAGTCCAACGCCTCCTCCTCGACGATTCAAGCCACGATCGTGACGCGTATTAAAGTAGCTTGCGTAACCTTTGATGCGCGCCGATTCGTCAGATGTGTCCCAACATTCGCTTATT
>NW_027068531.1:0-3330 GCF_032884065.1 Artemia franciscana
TTTATTAGTTTTTAGTTTTTTTTGTAGTTTTTGCCTTTTTTTAGTTTTTTCAGTTTTGACGTCACCTGATCCAGTTTTTTCAGGTGACGTCACCTGATCCACGATCCACAGATCCACAGACAACATATTTTTATATATATAGATAGTTTTTTTTTTTTTACTTATGTCCTGGTCGTCATTTATACTCCCTGTGTCCCGGTGCTTTGTTGTTTGCTAATCGAACATTCCTTTTGTCCTGGTCGCTTTCTCTTTGAGTGTCGTCATTTATTTTTTTCTTTTTTAGTTCTTTTAGTTTTTACCTTTTTAGTTTTTTTAGTTTTTTAGATGAAAATTTTTTTTAGTTTTTTCCTTTTTTTCTTTTTAGTTTTTTATTGGTTTTTACCTTTATTTTAGCTTATTTTTCAGTTTTTTCCTTTTTTTTAGTTTTTTTTTATTTTTTTTAGTTTTTTACCTTTTTTTAGTTTTTTTAGTTTTTTTAGTTTTTTAGCTTTTTTACTTTTTTTTATTAGTTTTTAGTTTTTTTTGTAGTTTTTGCCTTTTTTTAGTTTTTTCAGTTTTTTTTTAGTTTTTTATTGGTTTTTACCTTTATTTTAGCTTATTTTTCAGTTTTTTCCTTTTTTTTTCGTTTTTTTTAGTTTTTAGTTTTTTTTAGTTTTTTACCTTTTTTTAGTTTTTTTAGTTTTTTTAGTTTTTTAGCTTTTTTATTTTTTTTATTAGTTTTTAGTTTTTTTTGTAGTTTTTGCCTTTTTTTAGTTTTTTTAGTTTTTTAGCTCTTTTATTAGTTTTTAGTTTTTTTTGTAGTTTTTGCCTTTTTTTAGTTTTTTTAGTTTTTTAGCTTTTTTATTTTTTTATTAGTTTTTAGTTTTTTTTGTAGTTTTTGCCTTTTTTTAGTTTTTTCAGTTTTGACGTCACCTGATCCAGTTTTTTCAGGTGACGTCACCTGATCCATCCACAGATCCACACACAGACAACTTATTTTTATATATATAGATAGATATAATCTGGCGTAACGGACAGACAACTTATTTTTATATATATAGAAGATAGATATATATATATATATATATATATATATATATATATATATATATATATATATATATATATATATATATATATATATATATATATATATATATATATATATATATATATATATAAAGATATCTATCTATCTATATATATGATATATAGATAGATAGATATCTATATATATATATACTAGCTGTTGGGGTGGCGCTTCGCGCCACCCCAACACCTAGTTGGTGGGGGCGCTTCGCGCCCCCCCCAAGCCCCCCCGCGCGCGTAAGTCGTTACGCGCCATAATAGTTACGCGCCATTGTAGTTGTGTCCCTATGTCCCACCTGTGAATATAGATAGATATATATATATATATATATATATATATATATATATATATATATATATATATATATATATATATATATATATATATATATATATATATATATATATATATATGGTTTTAACTACGTAAAACTTGCGAATATACAACATTCTTTGCTGTCCCATTGTCTTTGCATATAAATAGATTGTCAGGTTTACCGACTCTTGAACATGCAACATATAATGGTCCATGGGAAAACAATCTGTATTCAGATCTATACCTCATGATTCTAATGATTGCCCTTGAGCTTTGTTGATGGTGATTGCTAATCGACCATTCCCTGTCCCGGTGTCCCGGTCGTCATTTACATCCCCCTGTTTCCCCCGGTGTCCCTGTTGTAGTTGTGTCCCTGTGTCCCGGTCGTCATTTATATTCCCTGTGTCCCGGTCGTCATTTGTATCCCGGTGTCCCGGTCTGTATATACATTCGTTTTTTAGTTTTGTTTTTCTCCTTTTTTTTCCTTTTTTTTCTTTTTTAGCTTATTTAGATTTTTAGATTTTTTAGTTTTTTTATTAGTTTTTAGTTTTTTTTTCTTTTTAGTTTTTTTGTCCCGGTCGTCATTTATATCCCCCTGTTTCTCCCGGTGTCCCCGTTGTAGTTGTGTCCCTGTGTCCCGGTCGCCATTTATATTCCCTGTGTCCCGGTCGTCATTTGTATCCCGGTGTACCGGTCTGTATATACATTCGTTTTTTAGTTTTGTTTTTCTCCTTTATTTTTTTCCTTTTTTTTTCTTTTTTAGTTTATTTAGATTTTTAGATTTTTTAGTTTTTTTATTAGTTTTTAGTTTTTTTTTCTTTTTAGTTTTTTTGTAGTTTTTACCTTCTTTTTAGTTTTGTTAATTTTTTTTTTACTTATGTCCTGGTCGTCATTTATACTCCCTGTTTCCCGGTGCTTTGTTGATTGCTAATCGAACATTCCTTTTGTCCTGGTCGCTTTCTCTTTGAGTGTCGTCATTTATTTTTTTCTTTTTTAGTTCTTTTAGTTTTTACCTTTTTTAGTTTTTTTTAGTTTTTTAGATGAAAATTTTTTTTAGTTTTTTCCTTTTTTTCTTTTTAGTTTTTTATTGGTTTTTACCTTTATGTTAGCTTATTTTTCAGTTTTTTCCTTTTTTTTAGTTTTTTTTTATTTTTTATTTTTTTTAGTTTTTTACCTTTTTTTAGTTTTTTTAGTTTTTTTAGTTTTTTTAGTTTTTGAGCTTTTTTACTTTTTTTATTAGTTTTTAGTTTTTTTGTAGTTTTTGCCTTTTTTTAGTTTTTTCAGTTTTTTTTTTTAGTTTTTTATTGGTTTTTACCTTTATTTTAGCTTATTTTTCAGTTTTTTCCTTTTTTTTATTTTTTTTTTAGTTTTTAGTTTTTTTAGTTTTTTACCTTTTTTTAGTTTTTTTAGTTTTTTTAGTTTTTTAGCTTTTTTATTTTTTTTATGTTTTTAGTTTTTTTTGTAGTTTTTGCCTTTTTTTTAGTTTTTTTAGTTTTTTAGCTTTTTTATTAGTTTTTAGTTTTTTTTGTAGTTTTTGCCTTTTTTTAGTTTTTTTAGTTTTTTAGCTTTTTTATTTTTTTTATTAGTTTTTAGTTTTTTTTTGTAGTTTTTGCCTTTTTTTAGTTTTTTCAGTTTTGACGTCACCTGATCCAGTTTTTTCAGGTGACGTCACCTGATCCACGATCCACAGATCCACAGACAACTTATTTTTATATATATAGATAGTTTTTTTTTTACTTATGTCCTGGTCGTCATTTATACTCCCTGTGTCCCGGTGCTTTGTTGATTGCTAATCGAACATTCCTTTTGTCCTGGTCGCTTTCTCTTTGAGTTTCGTCATTTATTTTTTTCTTTTTTAGTTCTTTTAGTTTTACCTTTTTTATTTTTTTTTAGTTTTTTAGATGAAAATTTTTTTTAGTTTTTTCCTTTTTTTCTTTTTAGTTTTT
>NW_027068532.1:0-3313 GCF_032884065.1 Artemia franciscana
AATACAAACAAGGTAAAAATTTAAAACTTCTTGAAACTTATTGTTCGATTTCCAACAGTCCAGAGTCCAAGATTGGAGCGCTAAGAGAACTCGCGCGCGTTGCTGCAGAAAGAAAAGCAGTTCCAAATTTTGTCAATGCATTTAATGTTGACGATTTTATAAAATTCTCGGAAATATGTTGTTATATGCTATGTCAATTAAAGATGGATAATCGGGAAAATTTTTGAATATATTTTACAGTTGGGCGTCAGAAAATCCTGAAGAAAGATCCATTGCATCGTTAAAAACCCTATCACTGATTAACTTCCAACTGACTACTACCAACTGTGACAACTTGCAACTGTGACTGCGTGCTACTGCTACATCATCTAGTTCTGACTACTTTCAGGAAATGTTGAGCAAGGAGGTTGAACTTCGAAACTTTGACGCTGAAAAAAAAAACTTTGATGTTCAAATGGGAATGTTATTAAAAATGGGAAACATATTAAAAATTACTTTCCGTAAAGAAGTTCTTCAAAGAAAAGTAAAGAGCCTTATGAAACTTAATTATACATATTAAATTTATTATTAGATTTTTAAACTTAATTAAGCTTCATACCTTAACCTTATTTAAGTGAAACCTTATTTAGGTTTTTAACTTATAACATAAACCTTATGAAATTCATGCCAGCAGAAATAAATTCAAAACAACGATAAATTACTTCTAAAGAATAAACAAAACCTAAAAATAATAGAAATAAAAGTAACAATCAAAGCAAACATGCTGTTAACAGGTACTAATATAAATGAATAAACAATTTTTAAAACGAGTAAAATATTGAATGTAATATTGAGTTAAAACTTAAAAAGAACAATAATCACTACAAACAGGAGTTTGACTGCTGCCTCCCCCTAATCTTAAAACTCAAAAGCCAATTGCGTCATTTATGCTTTACTGAGAAGAACTATAGGCCTACTACAACTAACGACTCACTATAGCACCGAGTTGCTCGAGGCCAAAACAGCTAAACACGTTCCTCCTCCGTTCCAATCTATTCAAAGCCTTCCTTTTTACATTATCCCAAGAATATTTCATTTCATTTAAATCTTTTCTTACGACATCTTCCCACTTCCATTCGCGAGCAATCCACTTATTCGGGTGAAAAATTTTCACTGCAAATAAAAATTTAATGAAGACAAATTATATTAAAACATTTTCTTTTATATTTACAACATTGAAAAATTAAAATTACAGTGAAATAAAATCTTAAGTACCATTATATATTAAGTATTCAGTTTCTTTTTATTGTTGATTCCAAGGACTGGTCAAGACAAATATAATTTTCCATACCACACAAATGACACAATAAGATTTACCCTTCTACGGCTGGGGGAGGAGAGAAGAGACAGTTGCCAAACTCCTGTCTGTGGTAATTTTTGTTGGTTTCAAGTTTGACTTAAGCTTTTAATTCAATTTTGAGTTTTTCCCGTGGAAACCCCCCCCCCCTTACTGAAAATTACCCATTGAAAATGTCCATAGTTTTCTCAATGGAAAAATTGCAAGGCTAATGCAGAGGCATATTGGATTTGGTAAGATTGGAGGGCAACTGGCCCCCCTCACAACTTTTTTTGCTAAAAGTCATCTGATCAAATTCTAAGATAGCCATTTAGTTTAACATAGTTGAAAAGACCAATAACTATGTCTTTGAGACTAACGTAACCCCCTACAGCCCCTTGGGAAAAGTTTGTAAGTCATGAAATTCGCCCACTGCTTACGTAAAATATTTTTTTTTATTGCAGTGCATACAGACATTTTTCGGGGAGAATTTCTTCAAGGAGGATCTTCAACGGGAATGATCTCCCGTGGGGAGGAAAATTCCCGAAGGGGGAGGAACTTCCAAGGGAAATTTTGTACTGGAGGAATTTGCCAAGATTCCTATACGCAATACTTTTGTTTGTCTCAGTGTCTCTTTGATGACTCAATTTCACAACTAAGATATTTAGGGAAATTGTCCAGGGGCCCCTGCACTCATGGTTTTGGAGGTATACAAGTTTTTTTTTTTTTTTTTTTTTTGTAATAGCCGTTGTAGTACCTAATGTCAACAAACTATTAGTCCCGTTTGAACCTTCAACACCTAAAACAAAAATACTTAAACTTTGGATCAGGGGTGACAAAGCTACTAATTGTATTGTCAGTCAACACAAATAAATTAAAACTCAATGGGTTGAAAATAAAAGATTAAAGTAACAAAATCAAGTCAAAAAAAGAATCAAATTGTTAAGTAAAATAAAACCAAAAGGCTATACGCAGATATCCGGTTTTATCTGGTTTTCTATTTGAAGTCTAAAGTTGAAAGATTACACCTTGTTTTTTTATTACTTATTCTTAACACTTCTCTTTTTTCCTCTTTTCTTATCTCCACTTTTTTTAATTTCCAAATTGAAATTTATTTGACCTAGTAAAGACAACACTAAATGTCAAAGATAAATTCTCAAAAAAATCATAGATAGCATTTTAAGCACAAAGAACACGTTAAAATTCGCTAAACTTGGCTTGAAGACATTTCCTTTGCATTACAAATTTTGTAAGGGAGTATCCATAGACGGGGGTACCTGGTCTTAGGAAGATAGGGACGTTGGATGCTGTAAGTACAACAGGCAAGGAGTAATCTAGATAAGAAGTTGAACAAAACTTTGCAAGAGCAACTGGAAAGTCATAGAACAAAGTTGAGACACTAGAAGCTAAGGAATTAGAAACTCATCAAGCATGGATAAGAAAAATCGATAAAAACGTTAATAAGAACGGTAAGAAGCATTTCGATAGCTAAACTTCTTTAACCTCAAGTATACTCTAAATATATTCAAAAGGAATTCTCCAAATCTAGTTTTAATGCTTAATTGAATCAGTATACATCATTTGCGGAGCAGCACCTGCTGCCTAGTAAAGAGTGATCGACCAGCCATTGTAACCAAAATTTTAATACTTAAATCTTTTTCAGTTATTCTGGAACAAGGCATATTATATAGGTTTATATTAACAGTAAGTTTATCACAAAAAATTTTCAAAACAAACTGAAAATGAGGCTGAACCATCGAAGATGTCGGGAAACCGAAATTGTGGTATATCATTGGAAGTCTCGGGCTAGAAAACCCAACATAGAATCCGTAGTAAGATCCACAAGATGTGTAATGGCTCATTTAAAATCTACTTTTGTTATAAGAAGTACGTTTTATAAAAAAAATTGATATAATAAATTACAATTTTTCTTAAACAATACTTTCATTGCTATTTGTAAACTAGTCTTGATAGCACCCAACTAAAAGGCAATATTTA
>NW_027068533.1:0-3315 GCF_032884065.1 Artemia franciscana
ATATATATTTATTTCTATCTCAATTCACAGGTGGGACACAGGGACACAACTACAATGGCAGGTAACTAATATGGCGTGTAACGACCTACGCGCGCGGGGGGCTTGGGGGCGCGATGCCCCCCGAGCCCCCCCCCCCAACAGCTATATATCTATATATATAAAAATAAGTTGTCTGTGTGTCTGTCGAGTGACGTCAAGTGTGTCGACTGACGTCATTGTAAGGATTGAGCTGTATGCGTCATGAAATTGTGTGTCGACTGACGTCATGTTTGTCAACTGATGAAATTACAGACCGGGACACAAATGACGACCGGGACACGGGGATACAGGGAATATAAATGACGACCGGAAACCTCAAAGAGAAATTACAGACTGGGACACCGGGACACAGGGAATATAAATGACGACCGGGACATGGTGACACAACTACAAAGGGGACGACGGGGGTACAGGGAAGATATATAAATGACGACCGGGACACAGGGATTGTTCGAAGAGAAATTACAGACCGGGACACCGGGACACAAATGACGACCGGGACGCTGGGACACAGGGAATATAAATGACGACAGAGCCACAGGGACTATAAATAACGACCGGGACAAAGGGACACATCGTTAAAATAATGAGGTATAGATCTGAATACGAATTGAAAATTTGTTTGTAGATCTATAAAATTTGCTAGTAGAAAATTTGCTAGTAAGATTTGCTAGTAGATATATAAAAGTACTAAAATTCGCTGGTAGACAGCAAATTCCAACAGCTAGTAGATATATGTAAAAATAAGTTGTATGTGTGTCTGTCGATTAACGTCATGATTGTGTGTTGACTTACGTCATGTCTTGACGACTGACGAAATTACAGACCTCGACATCGGGACACAAATGACGACCGGGACACCGGGACATAGGGAATAAAAATGACGAAAGGGACACTCAAAGAGAAAGCTACCAGGAGACAAGGAATGTTCGATTAGCAATCACCATCAACAAAGCACCGGGACACAAATGACAACCGGGACGAAAATGATGACCGGGACACCGGGACACAGGGAATATAAATGACGACCTCGACACTCTAAGAGAAAGTACAGACTGGGACACCGGGATACAAATGACGACCGGAATACTGGGAATATAAATGACGACCAGGACACAGGGACACAACTACAAGGGGGGTGCCGGGGGGCACAGGGGGATATATAAATGACGACGGGGACAAAGGGAATGTTTGATTAGCAATCAGCATCAACAAACTTAAAGGGCAATCATTAGAATAATCAGGTATAGATCTGAATACGGATTGCTTTTCCCATGGACAATTTTATGTTGCATGTTCAAGAGTCGGTAAACCTAACAATCTATTTAGATGCACAAACAATGGGACATGGAAGAATGTTGTATATTCTTAAGTTTTACGTAGTTAAATTGGACAGCGAAGAATGTTGTAAATTCGCAAGTTTTATGTAGTTCAAAAAATATATATATTTATATCTATCTCAATTCACAGGTGGGACACAGGGACACAACTACAATGGCAGGTAACTAATATGGCGTGTAACGACTTACGCGCGCGGGGGGCTTGGGGGCGCGATGCCCCCCGAGCCTCCCCCCCCAACAGCTATATATCTATATATATAAAAATAAGTTGTCTGTGTGTCTGTCGAGTGACGTCAGGTGTGTCGACTGACGTCATTGTAAGGATTGAGCTGTATGCGTCATGAAATTGTGTGTCGACTGACGTCATGTTTGTCAACTGATGAAATTACAGACCGGGACACAAATGACGACCGGGACACGGGGATACAGGGAATATAAATGACGACCGGGAACCTCAAAGAGAAATTACAGACTGGGACACCGGGACACAGGGAATATAAATGACGACCGGGACACAGTGACACAACTACAAAGGTGACGACGGGGGTACAGGGAAGATATATAAATGACGACCGGGACACAGGGATTGTTCGAAGAGAAATTACAGACCGGGACACCGGGACACAAATGACAACCGGGACGCTGGGACACAGGGAATATAAATGACGACCGAGACACAGGGACTACAAATAACGACCGGGACAAAGGGACACATCGTTAAAATAATGAGGTATAGATCTGAATACGAATTGAAAATTTGTTTGTAGATCTATAAAATTTGCTAGTAGAAAATTTGCTAGTAAGATTTGCTAGTAGATATATAAAAGTACTAAAATTTGCTGGTAGACAGCAAATTCCAACAGCTAGTAGATATATATAAAAATAAGTTGTATGTGTGTCTGTCGATTAACGTCATGATTGTGTGTTGACTTACGTCATGCCTTGACGACTGACGAAATTACAGACCTCGACGTCGGGACACAAATGACGACCGGGACACCAGGACATAGGGAATAAAAATGACGAAAGGGACACTCAAAGAGAAAGCGACCAGGAGACAAGGAATGTTCGATTAGCAATCACAATCAACAAAGCACCGGGACACAAATGACAACCGGGACGAAAATGATGACCGGGACACTGGGACACAGGGAATATAAATGACGACCTCGACACTCAAAGAGAAAGTACAGACTGGGACACCGGGACACAAATGACGACCGGAATACTGGGAATATAAATGACGACCAGGACACAGGGACACAACTACAAGGGGGGTGCCGGGGGGCACAAGGGGATATATAAATGACGACGGGGACACAGGGAATGTTTGATTAGCAATCAGCATCAACAAAGTTAAAGGGCAATCATTAGAATAATCAGGTATAGATCTGAATACGGATTGCTTTTCCCATGGACGATTTTATGTTGCATGTTCAAGAGTCGGTAAACCTAACAATCTATTTATATGCACAAACAATGGGACATGGAAGAATGTTGTATATTCTTAAGTTTTACGTAGTTAAATTGGACAGCGAAGAATGTCGTATATTCGCAAGTTTTATGTAGTTCAAAAAATATATATATTTATATCTATCTCAATTCACAGGTGGGACACAGGGACACAACTACAATGGCAGGTAACTAATATGGCGTGTAACGACTTACGCGCGCGGGGGGCTTGGGGGCGCGATGCCCCCCGACCCCCCCCCCTCCCCAACAGCTATATATCTATATATATAAAAATAAGTTGTCTGTGTGTCTGTCGAGTGACGTCAGGTGTGTCGACTGACGTCATTGTAAGGATTGAGCTGTATGCGTCATGAAATTGTGTGTCGACTGACGTCGTGTTTGTCAACTGATGAAATTCAGACCGGGACACAAATGACGACCGGGACACGGGGAAACAGGGAATATAAATGACGACCGGGAACCT
>NW_027068534.1:0-3299 GCF_032884065.1 Artemia franciscana
TTATGTTAACAGAGTTACAGTTAGAGCTAGGGTGGACTTGTCTTAAGTCAACTATTGCAGTTTGGGGTCTAATACCGCTATATATATATATATATATATATATATATATATATATATATATATATATATATATATATATATATATATATATATATATATATATATATATATATATATATATATATATATATATATATATATATGACTTATCAGATTCATTTACAGGATCATTTACAAAGAAGGCAAAATTCCATACTCCTTCCTCCTTAAAGCTGCACGCATTACCACTTTAAAAGAAAGGAGGGACAAAATTTACCTGATTTTCGCTAAATCAGTCATTTCCAATCCCCATACTGAGGACTTACTCCCTGATTTTCACAATCCCATTAGACTCCGACTCCCCCGGTCAGCCTCCTTAGCAATAATAACTTACTCTCCGATCCATGCTGTTATAGAGAGGTTTCGTAAAAGTTTTACTATCTTCATAGGCTCTAAGAGAGCTAAATTCACTTCTTGAGCCCACAGAAAAAAAAACGATAATAAATAATTGTAATTGATTTTTCACTAATCAAAAACAAAGCGTCGATCCACATTAAGCTGTCAAATAAAAACAGTTCAATTTTAAAGAGATTAGTAGAATATTTTACCCAACAGGGGGTGATTTTGCAACTTCAATCAGTTTTTCTTTCAGTGCATCTAATGTTGGTGCTTTTAAACTTGCTGCAGTATCATCCGCAAACATAATTGTTAATGCATTTTCAGTAGTAGAATTTGGGAGATCATTTATATATATTAAAAATAATAGAGGTCCTAAAATTGAACCTTGCGGTACACCGATATTATTATTCGATGTCTCAGACGAATATTCACCATCAATATCTACCACAAACCTTCGATTGTACAAATATGATTTGATTAATTTTAAAGGTACTCCTCTTATTCCCGTATTTTCAAGTTTTTTAAATAGAATTTCCTGATTTAAAGTGTCGAAAGCTTTCTTAATATCAAAAAACAATGTAGCTGCTAAACAATCATCATCTAAAGCATCATTAATGAAAATATGTGTTGCGGCGACAGCATCTTCTGTCGATCTTTCTTTTAAAAAACCAAACTGGAACTTCGAAAAAAAATTTATCTTTTCCAGAAATGATGTAAGTCTATATTTCATTATTTTTTCAAAACTTTAGCTAGTGGGGAAAGGAGTGCAATAGGACGGTAATTATTGGGATCTTGAGCCTCCCCTTTTTTAAATATAGGGATTATTTTAGCCTTTTTCAGAAGATCAGGGAAAACACCATTTTTTATGCTCTTATTTATAACATCTGCAAGAGGTTCATATATTACTCCTGATAATTTCTTTAAGAGATTTGTCGATATATCATCTACTGAAGCCGAATTTCCTCTCTTTAAATCACTAATAGCTTTTTGGTATTCATCAAATGATACTGGTAGCATATACAAGGATTTATCTTCGTTTTGGGGCATAAATCGTGTATAATTTGATGGCTTATCCAAAAGATCTCTAACCAATTCTTCACCAATTTTACTGAAATGCTTAGCAAATAATTCTGCGATATCTTTTTTTTCAGTTGATTCATTAGCGTCATTTCCATTATTAAGAAAAGTCGGTATTGATCTTCGTTTATTTTTATTTAATTTATCACGCAATATTTCCCACATTTTCTGTTGGGACGCAGCTGAAGATATTTCCTTCTCATAATAATTTCTTTCACTTTCTCTCAAAGTTCTAGTCAGAGTGTTTTTGTACAATTTGAATTTCTGGATGTTTTCATCAGACGGATAGTTGCATTTAATTTTGTATAGTCTATTTTTTTCATTAATACATTTTAACAGTCTCGGGGATATCCATGGTTTTTGTGGCATTGACTTGGGTGTTTTCCTTTTAACTTTCGGACATATATCATTATAAACATCATTAAATGATTTATAAAACATTTCCAATGCCTTGTTTGCATCCTCAGTACTGACTACTTCCTTCCAATCTATATCTCCTAGCTTAATAATTAAACGCGCAATTGATTCATCATTTATTATACGACCTGTTTTTTCAATCCGTTTATTTTTTTTAGATCTGGCCAAATTAAATTCAGAAATTATCACACCGTGATCTGAGATATCGTTTAATATTACAAAAGTTGAAAAACAAATACTATTAGAAAAAATATTATCAATTAATGTTGCTCCAATATCATCTATTCGAGTTGGAATCAGACATGATGGGAGCAGTCCTTGACAAAGCATTAGTTCTAAAAATTCTCTTATCTTCGAATCATTTTGCTTTGCTTGAAGTTTCATTAGGTCTAGGTTAAAATCACCAAAAATAAATATTTGCTTATTCATCTATGATATTTTATTTAATAAAATTTCAAGTTGCATCAAAAATTGATCTATACTTCCGGAAGGTGGGCGATATAAAGATATCATGATTGTTGATTTTTTATTAACTTCACATTCCAGAATACACGTTTCAAAAATCATTTCTACATTCCAAATCATTAGGTCTCGTCTTATTTTCGATTTTAACTCTTTTCTTATGATAAATCCTAATCCACCATGCTGATGGTGTTTTCTACTCTCGTGAACAAAATCATAATCAAAAAACTTTACATCATTAATATTTCTATCATTTAAGAAAGTTTCGTTTACCGCTAAAGCTTCAATTTTATTTTTATTAATTATGTCATTTATGAACTCAATGCTATTAAGTAAACCTCTGCAGTTAAAGCTAGAAAAACGTACATTACTGCATGTGGGGATAGAATCATCCATAAATGAATATTTGTTTTTCGGGCTATCTTCCAAAATTACTGCTTCATCATCCTTCACATCTTTCGAGCATTCCAGTATATCAAAAGGATTTTCCTCTAACAGTTTAGTTCTGCTTGTAAGATCAGGTAAATTATGTAAACTCAATATCATAAATCAACAAAAAAGCCTCACTCCAGTTAATCAATAATTTAACAAAAGACCACTCAAAAAAGAAAACTAAGCTAATCACATATAACAACCGCATACGTCGGAGAAATCCATTGCGTCGGAGAAAGTAAAGATTTTAAAAAATATATTAATTATACGATGAAAAGTAATAAAAATATACATTTAGAATTTTTTTTTTATAAGCCACGTAACTTTCGACAATTGCACTACAATCATGTATTTTCGATTTTTATTCTACTTATGGTTTATTTTTTCGCTCTCAATTTTTGATTCGTCCAAATTTCCTATTTCTTTCATTCCTAGGGTTTCAATTTTTATCTTCAGAGTTTTCAGAAAAATTT
>NW_027068535.1:0-3296 GCF_032884065.1 Artemia franciscana
ATAAATATTATTCTTTGGAGTATAAAAAGCCCAAAACGAGCCAAATTAAAAAACAAAAAGCCCGGTTTCCCGCCCCAAGCCCGCAAAAAAAAAAACGCCCGCCCCAGCCGAAAGAAATATGCCACCGGGGCTTGAAACAACCCAATCTGGCAACACTACTTTGACGTCACTTGTCCTCAATAATTTTTTTGGGGGGGGGGGGGGTTAGAAAGTGCAAGCCCACGGACAAGTAATCCTGAGCGTTCGAGGGGATAGTCCGAGTAACCTCTGACGTCATGAGCGTCTCACAAAACGCTTGGATAAGTCAGATAAGTAATCGGACAAGTAAAAGAACACGGGGAAAGTACAACGCCGATATTTTGCCATTGTCCTTTCTAAGAAGAAATTTTGTGAACTCAAAAAAAAAAAAATTCAAAAAGCATTTAAAGTAGAAATTGCCCTCAGGTTATTGAGTTGAATACAAATTGTATTTTGTTTGTATCTTTTAAAACATTTGGTAAAATTCTAGTTAATTGACTTCTTGCTATCTCGGAAAGGGTTTAGGTTAGGAAAATTAAACTTTCAGGGACGGGTCTACAGGCTAAAGTATGTCCTGGGAAGGTATTTTAAAGTACCCACCTCCACTCCTTGTCCCCCTAAAGGGCGCTAAAATGTGCCTACATGACAGGTCCATACCTATTGAAATTTTGACAAAAAAACAATTTACCTTAAGTTTCAGTTACTAGTTGCTTTTTCCCTGCCTTTAGTTCTGAAAATGCAATTCCTGTCATTTAAGTAGAATTTTGAGCCATATCAATGTTTTTTCCAAAATTTAGGTATTGTATTTGCATATCTTTAAAACCTTATAAAATGGAATTTAGCAAAGTTATGAACGGGACACCACCCTTTGACAAATGGAAAAACACAGCATGTAAGCCTATATAAAAAGGTACTATCCAATCTCTCTATAGATACAAATATTTTTGCCATCTAGTTGGATCATTTGGCAATCTCTATAGCAATATTTAAATTTGTCAACTAGTTCACAAGGAAATTTGCCCCAGAAAACTATTCCTTTTCCAACTAGTTGACCAGTAATTCCTCCCCAGCAACACTTTCTTTCTAACTAGCTAGAAACAAACATTTCCACAGAAACACTTCTATTAACCATCCAGTTGGCAAGTAACTTTTCCCCAGAAAAATTTTTATTAACCAACTAGTTGATGAAAAACTTTTCCCCAGAAAACTATTCCTTTTCCAACTAGTTGACCAGTAATTCCTCCCCAGCAACACTTTCTTTCCAACTAGCTAGAAACAAACATTGCCACAGAAACACTTCTATTAACCATCTAGTTGGCAAGTAACTTTTCCCCAGAAAAACATTTTCTTTTTCAACTAGCTTGAAAAAGCTGTCACCCCAGAAACTCTTCTGTTAACCATCTAGTTAGCAAGTTACTTACCTGGTCCCAAAGTGAGATTGAATTTTTCAAAGCTTGGAGGTTTGATCCTCCCATCTGTTTAAAGAAAACAGGTGCATAATTGATGTTTTGATCTTTTCTATCTTGCATTTTATTAGCAAAGGCCTAAATGCTATTTGTTCCTTTATTTATCTGTCTTGTTTCTTTTCTTTATGTAAGGATGTTTTTGTCTCAGTTTTGATACTCTTTTTTTTTCTTTTTTTTTTACAAATGACCTATACTAGAAGCTCATTTTCAAGATTTTGACCTACTTCAGGATCCCTGGTCCCAAAGGTATGGCTAAATTTCTAGAAGCTATGAGGCTTACTCTGTTAAAAATAGTAATTGAAGCTTTTTCATTACTATCTAACCTTTAGTGGGTCTAAAGAAAGGTTTTTATTGGTAAATTTAATGTTATATGCCTATATCATCTTTTTTTTTTATATAAATCATTAGTGGTAAAATGTGTAAGATTGTTAAAGTTTTTAGTAACCACAATATATTATACCCATTGCTAACTGCAGTTCTAAAATCTAGGGGGGTGTTTTTGTTTCTTTGATGGATGTCCCAAAATAGATATATTCCCATGAAAAAACCCTGAAGTATTTTTTAAATTCTAGGGAAATTCCCTCTCAATTGATGCTGCAGTTGAACCCTGATCCATCCCTAAGAAAACAATTTAGCAAGCTCAACTATTTTTCAAAACAGAGAAAAAACCATCATTTAAAATTTTAACAAGCTTAGTTTAAAGTTCTACCCTTAATAATCAGCTTTGCTATAGGCCTATAATCCCAACAATAATCAAATTTGTCAACTAGTTGACAAAAAAAAATGCCCCAGAAAAATATTCACTTTCCAACTAGTTGGCAAGTAATTTCTCCCAGGCCACACTTACTTTCCAACTAGTTGGCAAGTAATTTCTTCCAGACAACATTTTCTTTCCAACTAGTTGGCAAGTAATTTCTCCCAAAAACATTTTCTTTCCAACTAGCTAAAAACAAACATTGCCCCAGAAACACTTCCATTAACCATCTAGTTGGCAAGTAGGCCTAACTTTTCCCCAGAAAAATTTTTATTAACCAGCTAGCTGATGAAAAACTTTGACCCAGATAACATTTCCTTTTCCAACTAGCTGGAAAAAGTTATTGCCCTAGAAAAAATTCTGCAAACCAACTAACTAACAAACAAAATTACCCCAGAAACACTAAATTAATTAACTTTACTGTGAAATCTCTTTGGATACAACCTTTTCTGCAGAAAAACAACTTTCCACTCGTAAATTTCTATCTGGCTTAGTTTATTTCTTTTGTTGGTAAGTTACTCTTGGTAGCGCTATATAACTAGGTAGCGCTAAGATCCAACTTTGCCGTTTTTTCAGTTGAAGACAAGTCAAACAACTGGCACGATTGACCTTTCATGTAGAAGAAAAGCTGTTGTTATTCTGGGATTATTAAGAAAATTTCCCCCAGAAAACTATTCCTTATCCAACCAGTTGACAATTAGTTTCTCCTCAACAGTATTTTCTTTCCAACAAGCTAGAAACAAACATTGCCACAGAAACACTTCTATTAAACATCTAGTTGGCAAGTAACTTTTCCCCCGAAAAATTTTCATTAGTCAACTAGTTGATGACGGTAAAATTTGATTTTTTCGGCTGCTTTTAAGTTGGAAATATAAAGTTTTGAAAGGAAGACTATCCTTAGTCACTTCTATTGGAACTTCCTTTGGTCAGAAATTTCTCAATTTGTGTACTAAATTTTGCGCAACTTTTATTTGCACGGTATAAAATGCTTCGTTTACGTAAAAAAAAAAAAAAAACAGATTTTCACAGTATCACCCGCGTTTTCTAGGCTTCTTTTG
>NW_027068536.1:0-3292 GCF_032884065.1 Artemia franciscana
TATGCAAGACGTCATTTTAGAAAAGACTTTTTCACTATTCAATAAATAGATTCAAATCTATTTGAATCTAGAATCAAACTTTCTGTTTGATTCTAATAGAATCAATAGAATAGCACTAGTTCGTATGTGACGTCTTGCATATGGTTCTAGAATTCTAATCTATTGATTCTAGACCAGCTAGAATCAATAGTAGATAGAACAGTGAAAGTTTTTATTCTAGCTAGTCTATTTACTATTTCTATGAGTCATATGCAAGACGTCATTTTAGAAAAGACTTTTTAACTATTGATTCTAGCTGGTCTAGAATCAATAGAGTAGAATTCTAGAACCATATGCAAGACGTCACATACGAACTAGTGCTATTCTATTGATTCTATTAGAATCAAACAGAAAGTTTGATTCTAGATTCAAATAGATTTGAATCTATTTATTGAATAGTGAAAAAGTCTTTTCTAAAATGACGTCTTGCATATGACTCATAGAAATAGTAGATAGACTAGCTAGAATCAATAGATTAGAATTCTAGAACCATATGCAAGACGTCACATACGAACTAGTGCTATTCTATTGATTCTATTAGATTCAAACAGAAAGTTTGATTCTAGATTCAAATAGATTTGAATCTATTTATTGAATAGTGAAAAGTTTTTTCTAAAATGACGTCTTGCATATGACTCATAGAAATAGTAGATAGACTAGCTAGAATCAATAGATTAGAATTCTAGAACCATATGCAAGACGTCACATACGAACTAGTGCTATTCTATTGATTCTATTAGAATCAAACAGAAAGTTTGATTCTAGATTCAAATAGATTTGAATCTATTTATTGAATAGTGAAAAAGTCTTTTCTAAAATGACGTCTTGCATATGACTCATAAAAATAGTAGATAGACTAGCTAGAATCAAACTTTCACTGTTCTATCTACTATTGATTCTAGCTGGTCTAGAATCAATAGATTAGAATTCTAGAACCATATGCAAGACGTCACATACGAACTAGTGCTATTCTATTGATTCTATTAGAATCAAATAGAAAGTTTGATTCTAGATTCAAATAGATTTGAATCTATTTATTGAATAGTGAAAAAGTCTTTTCTAAAATGACGTCTTGCATATGACTCATAGAAATAGTAGACAGACTAGCTAGAATCAATCGATTAGAATTCTAGAACCATATGCAAGACGTCACATACGAACTAGTGCTATTCTATTGATTCTATTAGAATCAAACAGAAATTTTGATTCTAGATTCAAATAGATTTGAATCTATTTATTGAATAGTGAAAAAGTCTTTTCTAAAATGACGTCTTGCATATGACTCATAGAAATAGTAGATAGACTAGCTAGAATCAAACTTTCACTGTTCTATCTACTATTGATTCTAGCTGGTCTAGAATCAATAGATTAGAATATTAGAACCATATGCAAGACGTCACATACGAACTATTGTTATTCTATTGATTCTATTAGAATCAAACAAAAAGTTTGATTCTAGATTCAAATAGATTTGAATCTATTTATTGAATAGTGAAAAAGTCTTTTCTAAAATGACGTCTTGCATATGACTCATAGAAATAGTAGATAGACTAGCTAGAATCAATAGATTAGAATTCTAGAACCATATGCAAGACGTCACATACGAACTAGTGCTATTCTATTGATTCTATTAGAATCAAACAGAAAGTTTGATTCTAGATTCAAATAGATTTGAATCTATTTATTGAATAGTGAAAAATTCTTTTCTAAAATGACGTCTTGCATATGACTCATAGAAATAGTAGATAGACTAGCTAGAATCAAACTTTCACTGTTCTATCTACTATTGATTCTAGCTGGTCTAGAATCAATAGATTAGAATTCTAGAACCATATGCAAGACGTCACATACGAACTAGTGCTATTCTATTGCTTGTATTAGAATCAAACAGAAAGTTTGATTCTAGATTCAAATAGATTTGAATCTATATATTGAATAGTGAGAAAGTCTTTTCTAAAATGACGTCTTGCATATGACTCATAGAAATAGTAGATAGACTAGCTAGAATCAATAGATTAGAATTCTAGAACCATATGCAAGACGTCACACACGAACTAGTGCTATTCTATTGATTCTATTAGAATCAAACAGAAAGTTTGATTCTAGATTCAAATAGATTTGAATCTATTTACTGAATAGTGAAAAAGTCTTTTCTAAAATGACGTCTTGCATATGACTCATAGAAATAGTAGATAGACTAGCTAGAATCAAACTTTCACTGTTCTATCTACTATTGATTCTAGCTGGTCTAGAATCAATAGATTAGAATTCTAGAACCATATGCAAGGCGTCACATACGAACTAGTGCTATTCTATTGATTCTATTAGAATCAAACAGAAAGAATGATTCTAGATTCAAATAGATTTGAATCTATTTATTGAATAGTGAAAAAGTCTTTTCTAAAATGACGTCTTGCATGTGACTCATAGAAATAGTAGATAGACTAGCTAAAATCAATAGATTAGAATTCTAGAACCATATGCAAGACTTCACATACGAACTAGTTCTATTCTATTGATTCTATTAGAATCAAACAGAAAGTTTGATTCTAGATTCAAATAGATTTGAATCTATTTATTGAATAGTGAAAAAGTCTTTTCTAAAATGACGTCTTGCATATGACTCATAGAAATAGTAGATAGACTAGCTAGAATCAAACTTTCACTGTTCTATCTACTATTGATTCTAGCTGGTCTAAAATCAATAGATTAGAATTCTAGAACCATATGCAAGACATCACATACGAACTAGTGCTATTCTATTGATTCTATTAGAATCAAACAGAAAGTTTGATTCTAGATTCAAATAGATTTGAATCTATTTATTGAATAGTGAAAAAGTCTTTTCTAAAATGACGTCTTGCATATGACTCATAGAAATAGTAGATAGACTAGCTAGAATCAATAGATTAGAATTCTAGAACCATATGCAAGACGTCACATACGAACTAGTGCTATTCTATTGATTCTATTAGAATCAAACAGAAAGTTTGATTCTAGATTCAAATAGATTTGAATCTATTTATTGAATAGTGAAAAAGTCTTTTCTAAAATGACGTCTTGCATATGACTCATAGAAATAGTAGATAGACTAGCTAGAATCAATAGATTAGAATTCTAGAACCATATGCAAGACGTCACATACGAACTAGTGCTATTCTATTGATTCTATTAGAATCAAACAGAAAGTTTGATTCTAGATTCAAATAGATTTGAATCTATTTATTGAATAGTGAAAAAGTCTTTTCTAAAA
>NW_027068537.1:0-2869 GCF_032884065.1 Artemia franciscana
TCTTGTTGTCCTCAATCTTGTCCTCAATCTTTGTATTCGCTACCTTATTTCTAATATCTAGGTAGCTCAATCTTTTTCAATAGATCTTATTAGATCTGACGTCAGAAACCCTTATTAGACCTTTTAAATCTTTTTATTGTGTTTGAAACGTTTTCTTAGATAAGGTAGCCTATTAGGGACTTCACTTGTCAACAGAACTTAAGTACAGTAGCTATAAGACCTTATTGACCTATTTAGACCTTATTAGATCTTGTTGTCCTCAATCTTGTCCTCAATCTTTGTATTCGCTACCTTATTTCTAATATCTAGGTAGCTCAATCTTTTTCAATAGACCTTATTAGATCTGACGTCAGAAACCCTTATTAGACCTTTTAAATCTTTTAAATCTTTTTATTGTGTTTGAAACGTTTTCTTAGATAAGGTAGCCTATTAGGGACTTCACTTGTCAACAGAACTTAAGTACAGTGGCTATAAGACCTTATTGACCTATTTAGACCTTATTAGATCTTGTTGTCCTCAATCTTGTCCTCAATCTTTGTATTCGCTACCTTATTTCTAATATCTAGGTAGCTCAATCTTTTTCAATAGACCTTATTAGATCTGACGTCAGAAACCCTTATTAGACCTTTTAAATCTTTTAAATCTTTTTATTGTGTTTGAAACGTTTTCTTAGATAAGGTAGCCTATTAGGGACTTCACTTGTCAACAGAACTTAAGTACAGTGGCTATAAGACCTTATTGACCTATTTAGACCTTATTAGATCTTGTTGTCCTCAATCTTGTCCTCAATCTTTGTATTCGCTACCTTATTTCTAATATCTAGGTAGCTCAATCTTTTTCAATAGACCTTATTAGATCTGACGTCAGAAACCCTTATTAGACCTTTTAAATCTTTTAAATCTTTTTATTGTGTTTGAAACGTTTTCTTAGATAAGGTAGCCTATTAGGGACTTCACTTGTCAACAGAACTTAAGTACAGTGGCTATAAGACCTTATTGACCTATTTAGACCTTATTAGATCTTGTTGTCCTCAATCTTGTCCTCAATCTTTGTATTCGCTACCTTATTTCTAATATCTAGGTAGCTCAATCTTTTTCAATAGACCTTATTAGATCTGACGTCAGAAACCCTTATTAGACCTTTTAAATCTTTTAAATCTTTTTATTGTGTTTGAAACGTTTTCTTAGATAAGGTAGCCTATTAGGGACTTCACTTGTCAACAGAACTTAAGTACAGTGGCTATAAGACCTTTTTGACCTATTTAGACCTTATTAGATCTTGTTGTCCTCAATCTTGTCCTCAATCTTTGTATTCGCTACCTTATTTCTAATATCTAGGTAGCTCTTTTAAATCTTTTTATTGTGTTTGAAACGTTTTCTTAGATAAGGTAGCCTATTAGGGACTTCACTTGTCAACAGAACTTAAGTACTGTCGACAACTGAAGTCCCTAATAGGCTACCTTATCTAAGAAAACGTTTCAAACACAATAAAAAGATTTAAAAGATTTAAAAGGTTTAATAAGGGTTTCTGACGTCAGATCTAATAAGGTCTATTGAAAAAGATTGAGCTACGTAGATATTAGAAATAAGGTAGCGAATACAAAGATTGAGGACAAGATTGAGGACAACAAGATCTAATAAGGTCTAAATAGGTCAATAAGGTCTTATAGCCACTGTACTTAAGTTCTGTTGACAAGTAAAGTCCCTAATAGGCTACCTTATCTAAGAAAACGTTTCAAACACAATAAAAAGATTTAAAAGATTTAAAAGGTCTAATAAGGGTTTCTGACGTCAGATCTAATAAGGTCTATTGAAAAAGATTGAGCTACCTAGATATTAGAAATAAGGTAGCGAATGGTGTTGATATCAGTGGTTCTTTCTGATCATTTCTGGAAAAATTTCCCGCAAGCTTCGCAGTTCCGGATCAGATCTTCTATAGCTGAACTCATGTTTGGCCAGTAAACGGAGCTTCTAGCCCTTTGCTTGCTTTTCTCCATCCCTAGGTGTGCTACGTGCAATTGCTGCAGAATATCCCTTCGTAATGCTCTTGGAATGACAACTCTATTTCTTTTTAAAATGATGCCATCAACGCTGGACAACTCATCCCTAACATTCCAGTAAGGTTGCATGTTAGCAGAACACTGGTATCGGTGGTTCGGCCATCCTTTTTGTATGACTGAAGTAAGTTCTATCATAACTGGGTCTCTCTTATTTTCTTTCAAGATGAGCCCCATCTTTTTATCACTGAGTGTGATACTTTTCATAACAGAGTGAACATGGAATTCAATCTCCAGGGAGCATTCTTCATCAAAGTGGGGTGGATGCAGTCTTGAAAGTGTGTCTGCAACTGGTAAGTCATTTCCTCTAACATATTGAACCGTAATATCATATGGATGAAGCTGAATCATCATTCTTTGGAGCCTGGGAGGAGCTTGGCTTAGTGGTATCGACATTATAGCCTCCCGTGGCTTATGATCTGTATGTGCAATGATTCTCCTCCCATAGACAAATTGATGGAATTTTTACAGCCATAGAGGATAGCATATAGCTCTTTTTCAATCTAAGAATAGTTTTGATCTGTTAATGTGAGAGCCCTTGATCCAAAAGCAAAAATTTTTCCACCTAAACTCAACTCTGCCCCGAGACCATGCTTGGAAGCGTCGGTTTTCATCTCAACAGATTTTGCCTTAGTATCCAAAGTTGCAAGGTTACTACAGATCGAAGTTCTGATTCTATTCATTGCTGTTGCATATTCATTGGTCCACTCAAAGACAGTTTGTTTTTCCAACTCTCTGAGGGGATAGTTTAGAGATGACAAGTTTGGAATGTATTTTGAAAGGAAGTTTGTCATTCCAAGGAATGTGGCCAGT
>NW_027068538.1:0-3289 GCF_032884065.1 Artemia franciscana
GTTTTGTCCCAGATATAGAAACTTCTATTACTCTAATACGCTGAATCTGATAGTGTGATTTTCGTTAAGATTGTATAATTTTTAGGGGCTGTTTCTCCCCATCTTTCTAAAATAAGGCAAATTTTCTCAGGTTCGTAATTTTTGATAAGTAATACTAAACTTGATGAAACTGATATATTTAAAATCAGCATTAAAATGCAATTCATTTGATGTAGCTATTGGTATCAAAATTCTATTTTTTAGAGTTTTGGTTACCATTGAGCCGGGTCGCTCCTTACTACAGTTCGTTACCCCGAACTGTTTGATTGTGAACAAATGTCTATCTCACACTTTTGATCAGATTTTTTTGGGGAATATAGAATCTCAAGAAGAGGGAGCTATTTACCCTCCATCATTTTTGACCCTTTAAAGGAAACTAGAAATATACATTTGCAATCCAATGAACCTCCTCTGAAGTTTACACAATCATCCCTTCCAAAAAAAGCCTTATAACCCCAGGAACATAACTTATAACCCTTGCCCCCCAGACTCTGGAAGGTAGTGTCAATCCCAAAGACCTAGTAATATGATCTTTAGACAATTTTTGGAACAAGCAGCTATTTTAAAATTTCTATCGGATTCATTTGGGAAAAATACGACGTGAAGGGAGGGCAATAGCTGGCCTCCCATCGCTTTGATTCTTAGAAAGGACACTAAAATTTCTGATTTCCAATTCAGCGAGTCCCCTTCAAAGTTTATAAAACTTTCTGTTCTAAGAAATTATACACCCCCGGGGAATATCTTAACACTCTTGTCCTGAGGGCTATAGGAGGGAGGGATTGTCATCCAACAAGACATAATTTCCGGACCTTTCAACAAAGTTGAACAAAATAGCCATCTCAAAATTTTGATTGGGTGTGGTTGGAGCAATATTGGGCGTGGGAGGGGGGACTAGTGTCCTCCAATAACACGACAATTAAAAGGGACTTTCAATTTCGAATTGACTGAACTCCTTTAAAGGTTTCTGCGAAAATCCTTATATACGAAAAGCCCTAGTCTAAGAAAATAATTAACAACATGTTGCAGGCCTACCCACACTTCTCTTTACATGGATAACGTCTGTTAAAGGACTGTTCATTTAACTAAGAAATAAACTTACCTCTACAGTCAGAATTACATCATAAATCCAAATTTGATATTCATTTGCATTGGAAATAGACTTTACCCTCACCCTTAATGTACAAGTATACACCCTTAATTGGTATATATAGGAGTGGGGTGAAGTTTATTTTTTATGTAAACGAATGTTAAACTTGGATTTAGGATGCAGTGCTGACGAAAGAGGTAAGTTTACTTCTTAGCTACCCGAATAGTTCATTTATAGAAACACTACCCCTTAAGCTGCACTATTGCGCTGCCTATGATAATAATGACGTAGGCCATATTGCTTTAGTAATCTTGAAAAATAGTTCCTATTGGTCCATGGGCTTCTTTCCAAGGCCCGTTTTCAGCGGATGAACAAACATCTTAATTATAAATTAAATAGTACTTGTGTCGTATAGCCACCGCTCCCAAGCATTTTGCTTGCAGATCTCCTATACTTTACCCCACCACCAATTTGCAATTATATAGCCGAAATTATATATTTTCCAGCTATTCTTGCAATGTGTCTCGCTTTGTTTCAACCCGAGTTAATTTAAATTGAATCAAAAGCTGGAAAAACAAGTTACGCATGGGAAAATGCATTGAAAATAAATAATTTGGGCTATATGATCGCACTTTAGTGAGGAGGGGGAGGGGGGTAAGTATAGCGGGTCTGCATGCGAAATGTGTTAGCTATGATTATTCTGCATGTTATAAAGCAAGAATTTTTTTCTTAACATATTTTCTTCTCCCCAGTTAGTTGTCAGAGAACATTACCTAGGCTATAATTTACGTTAAATATTTGCACATTATGGAAAAGAGGGGGTTGAGCTGCTAGAGTTGATGATGCCTGAGGAAAAATTAATTACAGCTCCCTTTTCCTCCTTCCCAGTTTAAAATTAAGCAAGATAAAATCGAAGTGAAAAATTAGATCAAAATAGTCAACTCCCCATCCGGAACGCCCTCCACGGCACTCAAAGCACCTGCCCCAGTCCCGTCCCCCTTTGAAGAGTTTTGGTTAGGGTAAAGCATAGTAGAAGCACATTCAAATGTTTTAACTAAAGAGTATCTGTATATTATACAGTATGAATTGTCTTCCTAATACTTTCCGTAATAATAGATAAGTAGCCTTTGATTGATTGAGGAGATGGTGCTCCCTTAGCTAAGTACGGCAGTATCAATAAAAGGTGGGGGAGTGATTGAAATTTTTGCCATAGTTAGACAAAGCGGTTTCCGTCATAAACCCTTTTTGGGCAATATAATTTAAGCAAATTTAAATACCCCCGTACCTCAAAGTCTTAATAGCTTTTTGCAACTTGATAAAATCCTTACCCCCCCCCCTGTTTTTAGTACCTTGGCATTATGAAGTAGTTAGGAATATCTTCACAAGTTCGAATTCAAAATGATAATTTCCTCAGAAAATCCCGAAGATTTGTATAAATCTAAATGAAACAGTCCACCCGCTGAAGACGCTCTAAAACAGAATATAATTTTAGATGGGAAATCACCAAAGTGGAAGCAGGCTGATGTTAGTACTTCAACTTTTATTGATACAAACAAACAGGTTTAGTATGCGTCATACTCTAGCCTCTTTCCAACAAGAATTCTTTGGTTGGTTTCATACATTTGCTTGATACATTTTGGATGATAGTTAGTGAATATGGAAGGATTTTGATTTTTTAGTTGTGAGTTTCTGTTTTGTTAGAGCATTGAAATTGGAATAAACGCAGCATTGGCTTTTAGTGAAAAGACTGCTATTGGGTGTAATGTACAATTAACGGGCTATTCAGGTAGCTAGGAAATAGGCTAAACTTACATGTATAGGCTAGTCAGAATTGTATCCTGAATCCAGATTTAACCTTCGTTTGCATTGGAAATAAACTTTACCCTATCCGTACCTAATGTGCAAATATATACCATGAATTGGAGTATCTTTTAGCTAACTAGCCTACAAAGGTAACTACCTATAAAAGCCTATAAAGGTAGCCTATAGTGGTAACTTTGTTTCCAAGTCGCATGAATAGCCTGTTATGGTAACATCGTCGATTTGCGGCTCTCCAGAAGGAATAACTAGGAAGTAAAAGGGGTAGCATTTTAAGATTCGGTAAAATTCTAGTTTAGTGGCTTCTTGCTATCTCGAAAAGGGGTTAGGTTAGGAAAAATGAAA
>NW_027068539.1:0-3283 GCF_032884065.1 Artemia franciscana
TTTCTACGATATTATTGTCTTGCATATGACTCATAGAAATAGTAGATAGACTAGCTAGAATCAAACTTTCACTGCTGAATCTATTAAAAGTTTTATTGAAGTTTTATTAAACGGGGCGGTGTTCGTGGATTTGCTTACTAGGTCAGAGTTATGGACTTGCATATGAGAATATGCGTATGACTCATAGAAATAGAATCAAACTTTCACTGCTGAATCTATTAAAAGTTTTATTTATTCTAGCTAGTCTATCTACTATTGATTCTAGCTGGTCTAGAATCAATAGATTAGAATTCTAGAACCATATGCAAGACGTCACATACGAACTAGTGCTATTCTATTGATTCTATTAGAATCAAACAGAAAGTTTGATTCTAGATTCAAATAGATTTGAATCTATTTATTGAATAGTGAAAAAGTCTTTTCTAAAATGACGTCTTGCATATGACTCATAGAAATAGTAGATAGACTAGCTAGAATCAAAATATTTTTCACAAGGACTTGCATATGAGAATATGCGTATGACTCATAGAAATAGAATCAAACTTTCACTGTTTCTAGTAAAGGCTTGCGGCCTTGTGCAAAATATTTTCCTCTAGACCTCTAGGTGGCCGATATTCAAATAGATTTAATAGATTCAGCAGTGAAAGTTTGATTCTAGATTCAAATAGATTTCTAAAATGACGTCTTGCATATGACTCATAGAAATAGTAGATAGACTAGCTAGAATCAAACTTTCACTGCTGAATCTATTAAAAGTTTTAATAGATTCTAAAATGACGTCTTGCATATGACTCATAGAAAACTTATTATCTCTATCTATTCTATTCTATCTATCTACTCTAAGTATTCTTAGAAACTTATCAAACTTGCTGAATCTATTAAAAGTTTTGAATCTTTAAGAATTAAAAGTTTTGAATCTATTAAAACTTTTAATAGATTCAGCAGTGAAAGTTTGATTCTAGCTAGTCTATCTACTATTTCTATGAGTCATATGCAAGACGTCATTTTAGAAAAGACGCGCAGTGGCCGATATTATTGTCTATTTCTACCGATATTATATTCTTGCATATGACTCATAGAAATAGTACTACAATATTTTACTACAAAGACTCATAGAAATAGTAGATAGACTAGCTAGAATCAAACTTTCACTGTTTCTAGTGAAGGCTTGCGGCCTTGTGCAAAATATTTTCCTCTAGGCCTCTAGGTGGCCGATATTCAAATAGATTTAATAGATTCAGCAGTGAAAGTTTGATTCTAGCTAGTCTATCTACTATTTCTATGAGTCATATGCAAGTCCTTGTGCAAAATATTTTGATTCTAGCTAGTCTATCTACTATTTCTATGAGTTTTATTTGTCTATTCTAGCTAGTCTATCTACTATTTATGTTATGAATGAAATGAAAGGTCTTGCATACAAGAGTAGATAGATTTATTAAACGGAGTAGAAATAGAAATAGACAATAATATCGGCCACTCATATTTTCTATGATACTCATATACTCATTACTCATATTATTACTCATTACTTCATATACTCATATTTCTATGAGTCATATGCAAGAATATAATATCGGTAGAAATAGACAATAATATCGGCCACTGCGCGTCTTTTCTAAAATGACGTCTTGCATATGACTCATAGAAATAGTAGATAGACTAGCTAGAATCAAACTTTCACTGCTGAATCTATTAAAAGTTTTAATAGATTCAAAACTTTTAATTCTTAAAGATTCAAAACTTTTAATAGATTCAGCAAGTTTGATAAGTTTCTAAGAATACTTAGAGTAGATAGATAGAATAGAATAGATAGAGATAATAAGTTTTCTATGAGTCATATGCAAGACGTCATTTTAGAATCTATTAAAACTTTTAATAGATTCAGCAGTGAAAGTTTGATTCTAGCTAGTCTATCTACTATTTCTATGAGTCATATGCAAGACGTCATTTTAGAAATCTATTTGAATCTAGAATCAAACTTTCACTGCTGAATCTATTAAATCTATTTGAATATCGGCCACCTAGAGGCCTAGAGGAAAATATTTTGCACAAGGCCGCAAGCCTTCACTAGAAACAGTGAAAGTTTGATTCTATTTCTATGAGTCATACGCATATTCTCATATGCAAGTCCTTGTACAAAATATTTTGATTCTAGCTAGTCTATCTACTATTTCTATGAGTCATATGCAAGACGTCATTTTAGAAAAGACTTTTTCACTATTCAATAAATAGATTCAAATCTATTTGAATCTAGAATCAAACTTTCTGTTTGATTCTAATAGAATCAATAGAATAGCACTAGTTCGTATGTGACGTCTTGCATATGGTTCTAGAATTCTAATCTATTGATTCTAGACCAGCTAGAATCAATATTAGATAGACTAGCTAGAATCAATAAAACTTTTAATAGATTCAGCAGTGAAAGTTTGATTCTATTTCTTTGAGTCATACGCATATTCTCATATGCAAGTCCATAACTCTGACCTAGTAAGCAAATCCACGAACACCGCCCCGTTTAATAAAACTTCAATAAAACTTTTAATAGATTCAGCAGTGAAAGTTTGATTCTAGCTAGTCTATCTACTATTTCTATGAGTCATATGCAAGACAATAATATCGTAGAAATAGACAATAATATCGGCCACTGCGCGTCTTTTCTAAAATGACGTCTTGCATATGACTCATAGAAATAGTAGATAGACTAGATCTCATCTAGAGATCTAGATGAGTAGATCTCTGACCTAGTAAGCAAATCCACGAACAGAAATAGTAGAAATTGATAAGAAATAGTAGATAGACTAGCTAGAATCAAACTTTCTTGTATTCTAATTGATTTTATTGTATAAGATATTATTGTCTATTAAAAAGACAATAATATCGGCCACTGCGCGTCTTTTCTAAAATGACGTCTTGCATATGACTCTTGCTTACTAGATTCATAGCTGAAAAATTTTTTTTTTTTTTCTAATGACTTTAAAAGTCATTTATTAAACGGAGTCATATGCAAGACGTCATTTTAGAAAAGACGCGCAGTGGCCGATATTATTGTCTATTTCTACCGATATTATATTCTTGCATATGACTCATAGAAATAGTAGATAGACAAGCTAGAATCAAACTTTCACTGCTGAATCTATTAAAAGTTTTATTGATTCTAGCTAGTCTATCTACTATTGATTCTAGCTGGTCTAGAATCAATAGTAAGTTTTTAAAATCAATTAGAATACAAGAAAGTTTAATAAAACTCATAGAAATAAAATTTTATAAAACTTTGATTCTGGAC